>NW_024534594.1:0-20253 GCF_016097555.1 Gigantopelta aegis
TATTATTTATACAACTATTGTATGTTATATTACAAGTTATCTTTTGAGATAAAATGATTACAAGTATCTTGTAGGATCAACATGTGTATGGTACAACTCAAAACAAGGTACTACACACATTGCCAGTTCACATTGTTTGCATTGGTAGGTGGTTGTTTTCTACCATTTCCTTTTTTGTTACTACAGACTATATACTCACATTGAGACAATTTCCCAGATGGAAGCAGTGGTATTTTTTCCAGGAAGTGGCATTCATAAAGACGAGCAGCAGCAAACTGAGATAAGCATGGAGATGATGAACTAGAAGCAATATTGATGCCAGCTCGGGTAAGCAATGATTGTGCTAACTGAATTCTGAATTATAGATGAGTTAGATGCTTATTTTCTTGAGATGACAACTTATAAAGGATAAAGGCATTGATGATGGCCAAGTCAAACAGATGGAAGATTGCACGTTTGTACCACTTGATTGTCCTGTGATTGAATCCATAATATGCAAGTAACTGATCACTCTTATCTACTCCTCCCATATTGTTTTTGTATGCATCAACCATCACAGGTTTCTGTACATCTTCTTTGCCAGTTGTTGAAGATCTTGATCTACGGCTCTTTGTTACCATTTTGTCATCGTGGATTGTACTTAGCATTGTGATGATTTGTTTTTTGTCCTTCCATTGCAAAGCAAGTAAGCCGTTGCCTAAGTTTTCTGTTCTAACTTCTCCTTTATTCATAATTACTTTATTCTTCTTCTGTCCAGTTCTACTTTTCCAAGCAGCAGCATCCCTTTCCTATCAACACTAGCTATACCACAGGCACCAAATCCTGCCAATTTCATTTCCAGAAAGAGGTTAGGACTGGTATAGTAATTATCCATGTAAATATGGTGGCCAGTTTCTTTCAGTGATTTCAATAATCTCATCACAACAGCTGGGTGACTGTTCTATCTTTACTCAAATCCAGTGTGTCATCTTTTCCTATTATTAGTAGATAGTAATTGCTTTGAGTAAGTATAATTACTTTTAGCATACCTGCATATAAACATCCAGTTATAGGTATATCCATTTTTGGAGTCTGCCAGAGAGTATGCTTTTCATTCCCCATTTATTGGGTTTCTTAGGCATATATTGCATAAACCACACCCTTCCTTTGAAGCTAACCATAGCTTCATCAACCGACAATTCATGACTGGGGCTGTAGTTTATTTGAAAGTTGTTTATCAGTTGTGTAAGGAATGGTCGTATTTTATATAATGGATCATATCCAGATTCGCCTTTTTTCTCCATCAGTACTGAGCCCAATAATCTTCAATTTTGGGGTAGTGTATGATACCCATTGCTATTATTAGGGAAAAAATTGCAACAATTCTGTTTGCTGTGTGTGCTTTTATTGTCCAGTAATGTAGACGAGATCTCCGTGCAATATCTGGATGTTCCTCGAAGTACTGGTTTGCATAAAGGTTAGTTTGTTCCGCAATTTCTTCAAACATCTGTTCTGTTAGAAGTAAGTCCAAAAACTCTATTGGGCTCTTATTTGACATGTTTCTAGTGCACTCAGGCTGACCAACAAATTCAGGAATGTCTGAAGCAACATCTTCCATTGCACATACCTCAATATCTTCAATATCTTCTATATCCATCATGTTTATTTCTCCATCATTTATTTCCATTACATTTCAACCCTCACACACTTCACTATTCTCTGTTTCATTTTCATTCTCCTTACTGCATTCACCCATCTCCATGTCCAGTCCAATTATTCTCATTACTTCACTATCACTTTTTTACCCATCAAATTCTTCATCTTCACTGTCGTCATAAACTGTTTCATCTGTCATTACCAAGTCAATTACTTCTTTGGCATTGTATTTTGCCATTATAAATATTGTTGCAACGATATCAGTGCGCGTTATAAACAGTTACTATGCAAGCAGCTCTAAGCATATAAATATGCGCGCCCCGTTTAATTAACGTGGGTGTGACGCATATAATTATGCGCGCCGCTCTCAAAGGTTAAACACCACTAACAATCGATTAGAAAGCATCAATGGAAAATTGAAACAAGTCATTAACAGGCACTGCTCGTTGGAAAAGTTTGTCTACCACTTTTTTGTAATTATAACAGTGTTGAGAGTTGAAAGGGACCACAAAACAGCAATTATGTTTCAAAAAGTGAGGCTACTTCCATACAGTCAAGGTAGTCCCCAAATGCAGTATGCTGACTTTTTGACAACTTATGCCTTTGGCTTTATCGAAAAGCAGTTAAAATTAGTTGGTAGTGTTCAGGAACTGGTGGAAATGGAGGACCATTGGATTGTTGAAACATCTTCTGGTAGGCATACTGTAACTCCTACAAAATGTACGTGCATATTTTTCCAATCTATGAAGCTACCATGTCGCCACCTTTCAGCCTTGTGACAGAAGTTATGCCTTCCATTATTTGACACTTCTCTCTGTGATAAGCGTTGGAGCAGTGAGTATTATCGATCAACATAACGATTATTCGTAACTTCAGATTCTTCAAAACCAATACTTGATCAACCATCAGTTACAACGACAAGTACGAAAAGAGGATATCAAGATCCTTAGTCAGCATGAAAAGTTCCGAAAGGCATCCTTCATTGCAACTGAAGTTGCTTCAATTGTGAGCTATTCATCTAGATGTCAATTTGTCAGGAGGATTGAGTTGTTGCAAAAGATTTCAAAATTTTGGAGAGGATGGTAAAGAAGTTTCTGTAGTACCTTTAGAAGGTCAGTTGAATAATTACATGTACATGTATATTTTTTTTGTGCCGGGAAAGGGTTAAAGTACTTGTATGTACTGTACACTATAATGTACATGTACATACCAATGACCTATGGTTATTTTAGATTATCTTGATGATAAAGAAGTTGACTTTACAGACAAGGAGATTAATAACATGAGCCCACCTAGGACAAAAGATGTACCATTACATACGTAAGTATTAATTGTCTTGATGCTATTATCAGTGTGGCCTTTGTAGATTGTCTGAAGATGATTTTGAACGTATTAATATACTTGCTTCACTTTACAATGAGTAAGTTTTGTATCAGAATGTACATACATATTATTTATTGTAGGCATGAGCCACATGAAATCTTTGATGAACACTGTCCAATTGAAAGCTCTATCAATCAAAGTAAGTTGCTATTGTTAAGTGTTTGCTCAGCTATGTTCATAGCTCTAGCTGATATAAAGATTCCGAAGAAAATCAAGAAACGTGGGAGACCAAAGGGCATTGACACAACTGTGATTGGCTTATCAAAGCATCGTAAATCCGATAAACCTGTGCCCTTTTGTAAAAAAACACCTAAGGAAAAAGAAAAAGGTAATAGATTAATATAAATTGTTTAAATACATCTATTATAGTGATACTGAGTTGGCTTGTTGATGCTGATACTCTGGACTATACTCTTAATGGTATACTCATCCAAGAGGACTCCGTAGCAGAAAAAATCTCTTCAGCATGTCTTGATGAGAATGTATATATTGAAAGTTGCAAGAAGTATTTTACTGAAGATGCATGGAGCAGTGTTCAAGCTACTCTACTGATGATGAAATCTAATCCTGTGTGGTATTGCGGGCAATGTTCTGGAAGAATTGATGACAACACTGAAGAGTCTATTGTTTGTGATTCATGCCTAAATTGGAACCATTTTGATTGTGCCAACATAAAAACAAGGCCTAAATGTAAATTTTGGTTTTGCTCATCTTGTAACAAGCAAAAGCATTTGTGACTTAATAGTTTAAATAGTGAAGTGTTAAAACCTGTTGCTTAAAATGGTCGGGGGTGAGAGGGTTAAAAATATGAATCACGTTTCAGAGCCCATTTTTACAGCTGGTGTGGGGTGTGTGGGGGGGGTTAAATTTACGAATATTAACCCTTTATTCACTCGGCCGGCTATATAAGTTTGAAATGTTAGTAGCCGGTACCGGCTACCTAGACACAGCGTTCTTTCTAAACTCATCAAACTATGTTTTGGTTGGCGCATAATTGATGCAAGAAGTTAGTTAACAGACCTTACGAAATTTAGGTAAATCTTGCAACGAGATTTACAATGTTTTTAATAGTAGTTACAGTGAAAAATTCTAAATCTTCTATTAATTGGAATTACGGTATCCGTAAGGAAAACGTACTATTATATTAAAATTTCAGGAGGTGAATCTGGACGAAATCCCATGAAGCAATATCAAAGTTAAGTCATTACCAAAGAAACATAAAGAAATCTTCACAGACAAGTTGAGTACAGTCACTCAACACGTGACTAAGCTGCACTTGAAGGAAAACTCCAAACCCAAGTTTGTAGACCTCACCTCTACCCTTTCTTTAAAAACGTCAGTGAAGCTGAGATAGATAGATTGCTGTCATCAGACATAAATGAACTGTAAGTTATAGATGGATATAGTTGGATGCTAAGATACGAGATTAATACTATTTTAAATGCTACTAAACCACAATATATCCTGGAGTTACAATCCCATCTAAGCATAATCAATTATTTTGTAACATTTTCTCTATTTATGCACAATATTACAACATCTAAATAACCTGTTAAAGAAGTGATATGAAGTGGGTGTGGTCTACACTATGTGACAAATCTGTAGATGCTGCTAGACAAGGATTAGTGTCATCAAAGGTTTTAACATATTATAATCCAGGATTACCCATTTTTTCTAACAATAGAAACCTTATAATATGGTATTGGCTGTTTGGTCATATGTTTGTAAAGATACCAGTGTAAACCCAATTGGTTATATATCTAGAGCCTTAACAAGGCAGCAAATAATTATTTGATCTGATAATAATTACTGATCTCATAACCTTATTTGTTCCATGTGTTAACCCTTAACCCGCGTTGGTGGTAGGCGTGTTTTGTTATCTCTCACGTGACACATTATCATTTTTGAAAAAAGCAAGATGGTGGAAAGTGTCTCTGTCTTTGTCCCTTGTTATTACGATATTCAACTTGCGATCGATGTTGTCCAGTGTCAAGAATGCTGAAAATACATTTGGGAACCAAAGTTTGTGCTTCTCTTCGTGAGCGCTGAGGTTTAGTGAGTGATTATGGCCTGTTGTTCATCGATGGATCAGACATAAGTGCCATTTTGTTTTGTAAAGCTTTTATCCCTTATGATCGATGTTGTGCAGTGTGTCCTGAGTTGCTGGAATACATTTGTGAGCCAAGTTTTTGAGCTTCTTTTCGTGAGCGCCTGTTGTTCATCAATGGATGGATCAGACGTGAGCACCATTTTTTCGTGTAAATATGGATAGAAATTCATCAGAAGTGGTAAGGTAAAGTTATTACTACATAATATTATACTTTTACACTACAGTATTCTTTACTTTTCATCCCTACAGATAGGTAGTGTTGTGGATTTGGTTACAACTCAGAACACAGACTATACATGTAATAGTACATTACAATGTCTACAATAGTATGTTGTTTGTATGTGTCTGTGTCTATGTGAGTATACTTTGTCTGTGTCTGTGTGTGTGAGTATAGTTATGTGGTTTCTTTATGTTTACATAAACAAACCACATAACATAAATATGTTTATTTTGTCTGTATGTAATATATAATTTTGTGTATGGTTTGCTTACATTTTATTCAGCATCCTTATGGATAGAGAGTTCTTCATCAGAAGATATACATGTGTAAGGTGAATTTATTATTATATAATGATCATACTTTTACAGATACAATAATTATACTTTTGTGGACACAATGATTGTAATTTTACACATACAATATTCTTTGTTAATCATCACTACAGGTACCGCTATGGATCTTTATGAGTATGGTACAACTCAAAACACGGACTAACACATAATGGTATGTTACAATGTCAACAATAGTATGTGGTTGTTTTTCTTTTCCTTCCATTTTTAAAGCTGCACACTACGCACTCTCTTTGAGACTTGAGACCACTCGCACGTAGAGGAAGTTTAGAAGGAAAGTGACGACCAGTGAGCTGATTGTGTGGTGTTTGAAGTTACTCATTTTCTCCATTGTTGTGTGCCCAGCTTCAAGAAGTAAGCTGTTAGCAATATCTATCTTGTATGAGACTTGTGTTTCCTTTCTTGATAGGAAAGTTTGTATAATAATAACTATTCACAATTGCCAAGTCCAGTAGGTGAAATGCTGCTCAAATCGACCATTTCAGGGTCTTGTGTACAAACCCATAATATGAGAGAAGTTGGTCACTTCTGTCCACTCCTCCCATGTACTTATTGTATTCCTTAATACATAGTGGTTTGTTTACATCCTCCTCGTTGTCCTTTCCGAATCGGCTCCTCCTCTTTTTGGATATCATTTTGTCGTCATAAATTGTTGTGAGCATTGTAATCAATCGTTTGTCTTGCCATTGTAGAGCCATTACCCTATCCAACTTCTTTGTTCTGACATCTCTATTCATTTTTACACTCTTTCCTTTTCTATATCTTTTCCATTCCTCAGGCATTCCTTTTCTGTCCACTTGAGCAGCTCCACAGGCTCCAAATCCATTTGAGCCATCTCGAGGAGTAATGCTGGACTTGTTCGACCACACCCATCACAACAATAAGAGCAAGAAACTTCAATAATACTGAAACACTCAAATTTTTTTTTCCAGGAATGAAGTCGTGAACTTGGCAGTATTGCACTGTGCTTTTCAAAGAATGGATTACCATACAGGTTGGTTTGTTCAACAATGTTATCTAATACATCCATTGTGACCAGCAACTTGAAAAAGTCAATCAGTGATTTATTGCTCATATCTATTTTGCATTTGCCTGTAGATGTGTCGTCTGAAGTTGTACTAGATATAGTAGGTGGTAAAGAACTTGGAACAGTACTTGGAGGACCAGCACTTGAAGCAGCGGATACAGCAGAATCATCATACTCATCAACATACATTTCATCAGGCACTTCATTGTCCATAAATAGTTCATTCAATTCGTCATTCTTGGATTCAACTTCATCACAACCATCTATATCCATTTTGTCCAGTTCATGCCTTACAGCAAATTCCATTTCATTCACATCGCATTCAATCGATAAAGATTCTTCATAATCACTCTCATCTGTCTTACATTCACCAAGTAGCTTCTCCATTTCCTCATATACCAAATATCCATCAAATTCATCATTGCTGTCATCAGACTCATCCATTTCATTATTGCATACCATCTCGATTACACCGTCAACATCGAATTTTGCCATTTTCTTCTATAAAATACAATAAAAAGTTTATAATTTTTTAGCTTCTATATGTATAATATAATATATATATATATATATATATATATATATATACATACATGTAATAAAGTGCATGGCTTACCAGTAAAATCTGAGGTAGTGTCTTCAGAATCGAAGTCTCAAAGTGAAGTATTTTTGAAAAAAAACTGATTCAATACAATAGGGCAGTAATCTGAGGTAGTGTCTCCAGAATGGAAGTCTCAAAGTGAAGTAGTTTTGAAAAAAACTGGTTTTTAGTACAATAGGCAGTAAAAGCAGCAAGGTAAACAGTAGAATATCAATTGGCAACACTTCATTTCAGTAACGATGTCCTTTCCACCAGTACTTTATTTGACAGCCTGTGAAGTATATATAAGCGTGCCGCAATAAAGTCTATGGGGGCGTGGCACATATTTACATGTGCATTCTGGGTTAAGGGTTAAGTAGAAATATTTGTGTTTACTTTATTCATGAAAAAAGTTGGCATAATACTATCCAAAAAACTGTATGTGTCATTTTGTACATACAAAGGTTATGTTATTGATTTAAATGTAAACATAAATATTTATTGTAAACATTTGTTAACTAACATCTGTAAAGATGACATGCTACATCATAATATTGTATCTATGACAACATTATATTATATATGTAGCAGAAACAAGATCATGATAATCAGCAATTAAAATTGAATGTAATTAACTAACGTTTTTTTACATTTCTACAAATATTAATGATAAATTGTAATTGTAGAAAAGTAGTTGTAATTATAATTGATTACTGTTGAAGTAAATGTAATGATAATGTTGAAATATCAAATGTTGTAATGGAAGTTGATTATATTGAGGGTCTAATGGACACATCACTAGTATATAGTATAGTAAATATTTGATACTAACCTCATCAACAGCATTTGGATCAGCTCCGTTGCTAATTAAAACTGTAGCAACTTCAGTACTTCCACTTATTGCTGCCACATGCAAAGGAGTCCACTTGTTCTAAAAGATATAGACAACATTAATAACACAATACAAGTAGTACATAGACTGTACTGGTACATTATGTCACATTATTGACTACTACTTTAAATAGTATCACAATATAATTAATTGTTATAACAATGTAGGTGTAGTATGATAAGTTTGATATTACTGATAAGAAACACTGAACATGGAACATGATCTTTACTATTTTTGTTTCAGTATTTTGGTACTAGTTCTAAAACTAAATTTAGTACATGAACTAAATATGACACTTGTCACATTATTTGGTTAAAACGACACATGTTACCCTAAAGAATTTGGAGTTAGCTGTTGTGTATATGTGTATACACTGTTGCTAGGTAGACATTTTGTATATGATGTTTATTAAATTCAGTAACCAAGTATTTGTAGGATTGTTCTTCCTGATTACCTAGTATGATATATATCTGTACAAAATACATGTTTGTAACCATTTGATTGACATTATTTAGAGCAACAAGTGTGATTTTCCAAAGTAAGTCACATTTTATATATTCTCCAAATTTCTATGATATATAACTATGATATTTGCTATAATAGATCGTAAATGAAGGTAGCTTATTGTACAGTGTACGTTACACAAGAGTTCTACTGTTCATGTAGATATTATGTAACAGCAAACATAATAACAATGGAATATGATCAGTTGATAAAGAAGCCTTGCAAATGTTTTGCAAATGGTACAGTAAGAAAAAGCCATCACTCTTCCCAGAGTGACAGAAGTTTATACTACAATATTGACATTACTATTGAGTATCTTTTCTCATCTTATAGGTGTAGCAGTAGTGACACCAGTAATGTTTGTTGTTTCGTTTCTGTTGGAAGTGACCCTACAATAATATAGAAGAATGGCTAGCATGTTTTCCAATGAGTTCAGTACCAATTTTATGTGACAAGGAAGGTAAGATATTTACTGATAGTACTATATATGAGAGAAAGAGAGAAATATGTTAAAGCTTTTGAGTTATGCAGATGATGAAGATGTTTGAATGATGGAAAAGGATGTTGAAGTAAGGAAAGAACAGATGATTATTGGTGTATGCATGAAATCACAGTAGCAAGAGAGAGATGGAGATGTTATCAGCTGTTGAGTGTATATAATGTACTATAGTATGTTTGTGTAAAGTCCATGTAGCTAGAAGTGATTACGTCTAGTGTGTGTAAAGAAACAGTAGATGTAGAATGAAGTACAGGGATGAGTAGTAGATTGTTTATTTTGATTCTGAGTAAGTTTTATTTATGTTTGTTTACAGTTTGGCAAGAACACCTGTTGTTTCCAGATTGTCCATGTATGCCACAAATATGTCCAAGTGGAATAAACATTCCAGTAGGTGAACCATCATTGTGATGAACTATTGTTATTTTTTTTATTTTATTGTAGTAAACTCTGTATACACATATATTGTTATCTGTTATCTCTTGATATACTACTGGTTCTAGACATGGGTGACATGTGATATCTCTGCTGGAATCAGGACAGTACTTTCTGATCTTGTCAAAAAGATATCATTGTCTCTCTGGTGTGAAACCATGCGGTTGTTGCTAGTGATGGCATATGGTCTAGGTCTAAAGTTCAGAGTACTTACTTATAACCTTCAATTTTATTGTAGGTTCATCCTCACCTTCTTTTACCAGTAACTCATCAGAGTATGTGCCTGAGATCATGAAGTGATAGAACTTTTTTATGGAATTGGTACACTTGAATGATGAAGGTAGAAACCCTATCCAATCATGAGTTGGAACTATGACATTGCCATTTTCATGACAAATCAATTGTGCAGAGGTAACTGGTTGTTAAATAGCATTTACAATTCTTAGAGACGACCAACTTCTGTTTTTTTGAAAAGGTTTCTTGGTCAACCCCAAAACACCAATCATGAGAGAATTTACTGTAACAAACATGACAATGTGATGGACTTGTTTAAAGAAGATCAAAGCAGAGTAACCAAACCTTGAAAAGACACAGACAATCCTGTTTCAGATGGTTATAAAAATATGACTTCCGCATTTTCACAACATATTGCACATGTATAAATATATCCTCTTAGCACTCAAAGGGTTAAGCAAGTCTTTGCCTTTAAGACTGAGCTTTCTGTCAATTTCTAGATTTTCCATGCTAGTCTTGGTGGACTGAACCCCAGATATCATGGGTTGTTTTTTAAGAGATGTTTTATATCAAAAAGAGAAACTACTTGTACAAAAATGACAACTTTTATTCACAAACTTTAGAATTTTAGGAGACCAGGTTCCACAAAATTTACAAATGAACAATATCCACCATTGTTATTATATACAGGATGCATATGAAGTTAATAAACAAAAACAGACTTGTGACAAAGTCTACAACACATGCAATACATATAACAATTATTAAAAATTCATTAAGGAAGACCTGATCATTACATGTAGTCAAAATCCTATGGTGAGGTAACATCTCAGATATTGCTGTGACAGATAACTACATTATGGTTTTAGTATGTCATACTCTATCTCCAGGATATTGTCATGTCATATTTAATAACCTCAGCTTCTCTCTGTCATTTTATAAATACATAACAGCTTCAGAGTCATACTGTAGCTATCGTTAAGATATTAAGATTGCAATACAACAGTTTCAAATAACTAATAAGTCTTTTATAATACAAACTCAATAACTCAATGATAGTTACAGTCTGACAGTAGATGTATTATGTTCTTATACTATAAGACATGATGATATACACTTCTAAAGTAATTACAGAGATACTTGTAACCATAAATAGGAAAATGGTATCTTATGTGTAAACAAAATTTGAACAAGCATTTCTGTAGAATCAGTTGCTATGAATCAATCTTAAGCAGAAACTCAGTAGAATGTAGTCATAAAGGGCAATCATTAAGCTTATCAAAATATGGAATTTTAATTAATTCCTTTTCATGATAGCTGCATACCAACCATTTATATACAAGTTTTAGTTTGAAATTACATTTTGTGCTAGGTATTATTTTCATATTCATGGTCATGTACAATTATATTACATGTATAAATATCACATGTACGTTGATGTACAATGCTCACTGAAATAACTACTACAATGTCTAATATAACAACTTCATGTGTAACTGAAGTATACTGATTACAATATATAAGAATGTAGAGTATATAACATAAGTATTCTATTCCAGTAAACATTAAATCAACAAGTACTGTCAATACATGTGTTTAACATATCATGTACATGTACAAAGACATCACACTAACAGTTTACACTTTCTTTATATTGAAGCATAGTCACACAATGAAGTAATTTGTTTATTATAATAAGATTATTATTTCAAAAAGCCAATGCTAAAATGATTACTTCTTATTTATTCTAATAGTGAAGCTAAACAACAGGAACATTTAATAATGTGTTAGCAATTTCTTCTTAGCTTTTCTATATTATAAAGAGATATATTGTGTCACTGGACAATAATAATTACCATCATAATATTACAACTTAGTGACACTATTTAATTATATGTATGACATAAAAAAAGAATGGATATTAAACATCATATGGTAACCCTTGACACACACAGTAATTAATGTGTTTATTTATTGTCATAAAGAGTATATTGATTGTGTACATGAGTAATTGAAGCTTCAATGTAACTGAAAGCATTGTCCATAAACAGCACATCAATACTTTTCAACTAAGAAGTCCTGTATAATACTAACGTTATATCAAAATACTTTTACCAATGAAACGGTATTAAGATACTTTTTTAGTTAAAAGATTTTTAAAACCTAACTTTTAAATGACTGCTAGTCCTTTAGTACAACCAAACCAATATCCATATTGCAGGTGCTATTTACAGTTAACTTGTATAAGATGACTTAATGAAGACGTAGCCAATAGACAAATCCTCTTCTTTCTATACTAATCAATAATGCTGATATAATTGTTAGACCTTTCATTACTATTAGCATAACACTGCCCATGTAACGTGTACTAACAGATTAGGTACAAGGAACAAATAGTCAAGACTTTTCTAGTAACTATAACAAAACTACAATAGCTTAGTGAAACACATTTCTTTATAACAGTACATTTATTGACATCATAAAAGATAATCTATTAAGATTTATATTTTCATACATGCTTTAATCTATTATACAATACACACAAAGTTTATCCCAGGCATCTTGTACCATCTATGCTTGTATCTGAAAGATCATTACCTCAATCAATGCATACCACAACAGTCTTTTTATGTTTTTAACTCCCTTATCAGATGTTCAGTTCTAAGTATGCTCTGTGAAAAATGCATTGCTGCTATATAAGTCCTATATGCTCTTGTCTTAAGACGCATCGTCTCTAAGCAAAGGGGCAGGAACACCAGGACTAGCCTAACACTTTGTGAGTTTTAGATCTTCATAATAACTCACTATAATTGTCCAGACAATATAAAGTCTAATATGTCCTTTATCAACCAATATCTCTCTAGCTAAGAGGCTTATAACATTATTTACTATACCAATATATAGTTACTCTGTGGGATATGTGGATATGTTAGCTTTATATGTTTTGAAGTAATCATAAATATACAATATACTATTTTAACCTCTGAATAAAAAGGTCACTATTAAAAAAATGCAATCAGTTAATCTTATTCATTGCCAAAAAATTTCTTAATCAAATAATTTAGTAGTTATGAATATTGTTATAATGAAAGCAATACCTATAGGAGGTAATTTTGGAGAAAGATAATAATAATTATAGATATCAAAATAAACTTTGCAAAATCAAAATTGTCAAATGACTTCTTCTGCCTACTTGTATGCTTCTAATTAAAGTTGGATGGAAATATTTGGCAAATGAAGAACATTTTACTAACTCACATTTCCTATATGTTATCACAATCTTTCTAATGTTACAATTAATTGTGTGTACTAATTTTAGTGATTATTGTAATAATATGTAAGTGTTGAATAATTATTAGTTTAATACATTTCTATATTAAATTATGGATACCTAAAAGTATGATAGGTGTTAATTTTGCTAATCATAAAGTACTCAGTAGATACAATTAATAGTAGACTTAATTAAGGTATGAACCTAACATGATATGGTAGACATATGACTTCACTTTACATACTCTATTATTAAATATAGATCATAATATGATACAACATTGTGATAAATATCTGATATATATAATTTTACCTTTATTTTTGTTGAATTTAATGAAATTATTAAATTAATTCATATAAATTTTGTACACAAATCTATTATGCTATTGACTTTTGTTGACTATATGTTTTATGAGTTTATAAAACATAAAATTACAATACCCATATAGTAGTTATGTAAACAACTTGTTGATGATATCATAATCAATGCTTCTGTTTGGTACTTTAACAAACCTATATTAATTGGAGCATTATCAGTATTCTGATAGATTGTAAACTTATGAGGACAATGAATGATTGAATGTGGATGTGATATAAAATCATACAAACAATCCAGAAAAATATTGTACAAATGCTACATTAAAAGCAAATTCATAAAAACTATTGTCTTCAAAAGTTTGTGTTATATAATAGACATTGACTGGCTCTGTTAGATTTATTCATTAACATTGTTATTAGATCAACAAATGTTCACATCATGTCAGTAATATTAACATTTTATTAATATCAGGAGATGACACAGATAAGGGAAAAACTCATACACTATTGCTTAAAATGGACACAAGAATCTGTATTATTAAATTTAGACCATCCATACATTATAGCTCAATTAACATCACATTATAATAATATGATACATGTGTTGTGATGTGATAATTATTGGATCTTAGACTTATTTATAAAAAGTACACTGTATATGAAAAATAGAACTTACTATTGAGATATATAATTAAATAGTGAAAACTAGTAACTTACCCGTATGGATTATGATAGTTTACATCAGCACCTTGATTAATAGCAGATTTCACTTGTTCAATGTTTCCCATTATTAGCTGCCCTGTACAGTTGTTCATTCTATTATAAAGACAGACATTGTATCATGTATTGTAGTATAGTGACTATATAGATCAGTCCTTATAACTAAACGACCATCTTTTATAAAGATATTCTGTCTATACAATAATACTAATATTGTGAATTTAGTTAGTATCACAGTGATATATAGGGATAATGACATTATAATAGAAACATTATAGACTTACTAGTTATCCTGAGACATTATGAAGTGCGTAAGTTTGTCTTCATAAAGTTAGTCTATACCTTTTTTGATATACTGACGGATGGAGGAGGGTACTGCCCACTGGAATGAGTGGAATGTTTTGAAGGGGGGCTTGGGGGGGGGGGGGGGGGGTTAGCCTTTGAGCACGGAGACTTTCATGTGGACATGATAGAGCCTTCTTCTTCAAGTTCTGACGTTGTCATCTCCTTGAAGAGACTCCTAGATGAAATATTTGTAGAAAACGAGTTAGTAACCTGTCTGCATGAAAAAAAAAACAAGTGTCAAAAGCTAAGATACTCGGGACAAGAATATATCTTGTCATCTAAAAAATAGTAAGTAGGTAATGTTCTTATCATAAGTCATCACTGTTTGATGACTGTATCAGCTAATGATAATAAGAAGTTATATAAACTCTGTTCTTTAGGTGCCAGCTAAAGAAATGAGTAACATACTGTGTGGATGTTCCTTGAAATGCTTTGAGAAAGTTCTGAGGATCAAAGAAAGAAGGTTTTGAAGTGTTTTGGAGTTCAGGTGACTTTAATATTCAAAAACACATACATCTGTGGTTGTGTAAAATACTTATATATAAAAGCCAATACACCATACAAGTTCATTATATCATTGATCTAGAAGTAGAATATAGTCATTAATAATTGCTCAGTCTCAAACAAACTATACAAGACTACTTTTCTACATATACATGTAGTGGCCAACAGTAGATTGGATCATGTTCTTCAAGACCAATCTAAAACTAAAGGTTCACCACTACTGACAATATGGATACCATAGACCTCGTAATAAAACAAGTGATCCTGACCAAAGAGTTTGTTAAAGAGCACATCAGTTCATTTCCAAAGTATCAAAGACATTATTCTCAATACTGGTAAGCATCTGTTGATAAATGAGTCTATAGAAAAGTTTGTAATGAAGCTTTTAAACCCTACAATTTAGGAGATAAAATCTCTCTCTCTTTTTCTCTCTCCCTCACCTCCCTCCTCCCCTCTCCTCTCTCTCTCTCTCTCTCTCTCTCTCTCTCTCTCTCTCTCTCTCTCTCTCTATCTCTCTCTCTCTCTCTCTCTCTCTCTCTCTTCTCTCTCTCTCTCTCTCCTCTCTCTCTCTCTCTCTCTCTCTCCTCTCTCCCTCCATCTCTCTCTCTCTCTCTCTCTCTCTCTCTCTCTCTCTCTCTCTCTCTCTCTCTACTTCTGTACTTTCAACCAACATTGTGTTTTATAACATCAACTCTGGGACCTACAATTTACATAAGTGTAACATCAGTGTATGATACCTGTGTTTTGACATGAAGGAATAACATCAAGAGGATTAATTAAGTCGGGTCCTTTATTCTCAAGTACATTCAAGTAAGCAATTCAACTGCAATTTTATGTGACAATCTGTTCCAGGCTATCATCAATGTTTTAAAGTCAACATCAAGAAAGAAAAAGTAGACTAGCTTAGAATGCGATGGATTGGAGTAATAGAAGATGATCCTGTAACCTTTAAGTATCACAATACTCTGATATCTTAGGGATAATAGAAAGAAAGTTAATTTTAAGAAGAAAATGAAAAGGAGATCTCCAAACGTGGGTAGGATATAGCCATTTACCACTCTATATCAGTCATCAAAAGATTAAAAGTGCAAGTCAAAGATATTTTCTTAGCCTCTTACAGTTTATACTTCTAAGATGCAATCTTTTTTATCATAGACTTGTAGTACAAAGGATAGTGAAGACTCTGAAAGTGATAGTGTCAACAATGATGATGAAGATACTCTTTAAACTATAATTATTATTTTAGTGTATTATGCTAAAAATGTTTTTTATATATTAAGAGTTAATCACTCTAATGTTCAGGTGTTTGTGGTTACAGTCAAGCATTCTTGTGGCTTTAGCTCGCACTGAGATTTTGTAGTAACTTAAAAGAGTTATTAATTAGAAGTAAGATCATAAGAGTTAGGCCACTATGGTTCACAATCCCTTCAATTATGACCGGATTTTCCAGTTTCTATTTTGTGATATTTATATTAAACATGGATTGTAGAGTGTCCCACAAAGTATGAGAAATATTATGTCTTGCTGAAAATAATCAAAAATGCAATTTAAAATAATTATGTATTATGTCAAAACATGTAATATATCCATTATATATATATTTTTAGTATATTGTGCTAAAAAATGTTTTTAAATATTAAAAGTTAATCACCATAAGTTTTAGGAATTTGTGGTTACATTTGAGCATTTTGGTGCTTTGGCTTGTAATAGTAAAGAAAACACTTCAAAGAATATTAATTAGAAGTAACATCATATGACTTAGAACACTATGTTCTCAGTCCTTCAGTTATGACCAGATTCTCCAGCTTTATTTGGTGATATTAAAACATGGATTGTAGAGTGTCCCACAAAGTACAAGAAATATTATGTCTTGCTGAAAACAATCAAATATTCAATAATTTAAAATATAATTAATTATATTATGTCAAAGTATGTAATGTATCGTTTATATAGACACAAAACAAATATCAAATTATTAATGTTATGTAATATTTTAAATAGGTTACATAATGACTAAGTACAATAGAAACTACAAGCAATAACATGTACATATATAATAATAACACTAAGAGCAGCTATGTACTTTTAATGAAGGATTTTATTACATATAAAACACATGTATTTATATTGGTAGTTTGTCAATTTGATCAAACTAAATCATCATCTAACAATTCTTCTCCAACCTGTCATGTTGAGTTGTAGGTAAATTAGATGTGATAAGTGGTTCCTCAGTTGTATGTATGGGTGTGGCTGCAATTACATTCACATCAGGAGTTTGGAACTGCTAGTAGATGAAAGTGGCAAAACAGGACTGTCAGGAATAGCTTAAAGGTGTGGTCATCAGCTTGTTCTTCGAGAATGTATGCAGGAGTTAAATCTGGTGTGTTCCCTGTATCTTCTAAGTCTTTATCATTTTCTGAAAAATAATGAGCTGGAATTTCAGAATCATCAGCTAATTCTGTAAGAGTTTGTGAGATAGTACTTTCTAATGATGACTGTGGTTCTTATGACTTTGTGATTTGGTATGTGCTACAAGTAATGGTTTTGTTTTTCTTTTGTTTCTAAGACATTATTGTCTGATTTCATTTTCTTCAAAATAGGTTTTGGATTTTTCCAGTTAGGTGTTGACTGTGACAACTGGTTTGACTCTTCACTATCTGATGTAAAACGTACAGTTGTTGGGACCTGGGACATTATCTGGTTCTACTTGGAAATGCTTTGGACTAAATGATGACTAAAGAAACAAAGAAATATATTAATGTTATTACAGGATGTTTTCATAAGTCAGAATAATAAATGAACTAAGTTCTTAATACCAAAAACTATTTACAGAGTCTATTCATTTATTCAAACATGTATATTGTCCTTGAATTTAAGAAGTTACTTATATAGGGTTTATACCACCTGTTATACTAAACATAAACACAAAACTGTTTACATTAATGATACCATACTAGTTTAAGGTAATGTTTATAGAGTAAAGTATCACTGTTACTATTGCAGATTATCAATGTTATAAGTTATAGAGAACAGCAGAAAGCTAGAAAAAGCTAGACATGACCATATCTGTCCAAAATAAACCTCAGATACTCTGTTTATGCTGTGACACTTAGAGTTCACACATATACAATAGATTTTTAGGGCTGCTTTGCTCACAGAAAATGCCAGATAAACAGTAGCTTGGCAGTACTGTACATTTACAGTTACACTAAGTATTATTGGTATGTATAATATTGATATGTAGATACTGTTTACTAACTTGTGATACTCTTTCTTTAGCTCATGTAATTTGTCCATTGGAACTGCTACAACATTATTATGATCCATTGAGAAACTGGTCTTTTTGCACGGACTTTTGCACACCATGCATTAGCAATGGTTGCTGGAGAGTAATTAACCATAGCAGGATTACTAATGGATTCTTGTCTCTCATGATCATCTTCTTTACTACTCATTCTAGCCATAGCATTTTCTACAACTGCAGCCATACGTGGTTGTTTATCTTCTTTTAGTTTACTGGTTACTTTTGCAGAGACATCTTTAAATGTTAGCCTCCGTTTTTAGGATCAGATTCTTTAGAGTTTATAAGCTCTTCTGTTCTTTCTTTTACAACCTCTTGTGTAGCTTTGACATGTGAATTAAAGTCTTCAAGCCTTTCCTTAAGACTGGTCCTTGGAGTTGTTGCTGGTGACGGACTCTCTGCTTTTTTCAAGTTGTCACAAAGGTTAGGGAAATTTGTTCCAAATGTTTGAGTATGTTTTCCTGGTTTGTAGACCATATGCTGTTGCCCTTCTTGTAGAAACAAACTTTAACTCTATTTCGACTTCTTCGTGTCCTCAGATCAAGTTGTTTTTGGGCGACTTATTTTGCGGATTCGTTTGTTTCTTTTCTCTTGTTTCTTCCGTCAAGTCTTCAATACTTTCAGTTTCATTCTTCATCATGAATTGACTCTAATTCAATTTTCTCATCTGATTTTTTTCTGAATAACTCATCAGCAAGAATAGCAAGATGACTATCATCATGTAGTGACTGTTCATCTGAAATCTCTTCCTCTGCCAAAGGACTTAATACAGTGGTCTTCAGTGGCTCAGCAAAAACATCATCTTGTGCTTGATCATATGATTGGAATAGTTCATCCTTCTCATTAGATTCCTCTGATGAATTCATCATCATCATCAAGTTTCACCATATACATCACTATCTTGTTCCAAATCAGTAAATTGAGAAGTCTCTTCATCTTCCATTATAAACTCATTATCATCTGATCTGTTGAGGTGAAAGAATAATACACTTAAAATCCCACACAAAAGCATGTTATATTACTTGAATGCATAAAGTAATGTAATTAATAGTTAATTATAAAAGATAATACATTTGAGTGTGTACCTGATTAATCCTCTTATTTTATGTTTAGTAGTAGTATGTCTTAACCAGTTACAGGATACAGCTAATATCAAATACACTAAAGTCATCAAAAGGAGTATCTAGAGAATGTAAGTTACAATAATGTATAGGGCCTTTTTATAACTGACTTTGTGCAGATCAATTAAAAAGGTACATTCATACCATAATATTTGTCAATGACAATACAATATATATCATCAATGCACATATATAAGGCAAACATAATGTCACTATAATGATCCTATATATACTTATATAATTCCTCTTAACTTACAGCTATATGTACATAAGGTTGAACATCATCAAAGTTATATGCTTGAAGGATATAGTCACCAGATGACAGATAACACTCTACTTCTGACTCTCCTGAAGTACAATTTGCTTTAAAGCCAGTGAGAAGAAATGAAGCTGAGGCTGAGAAACCATAATAGTTAGGATTAATATAAAAGAGCCAACGATACCTATAACATTAATAGAATACAATATATATGTACATTATTATATAATATTAACAATGATAAAATATTAATATAATTCATTGTACATGTGAAAATATACACATATACTCACACCCAGGGAGTATCATCACGAGGAATAAAGAAACCACTTGTGAATCCAGCTACACTTGATATGATTGGTGATAAACGAAATGCATATGAAGGTAGGCTGAGATAACTAAATATGAGAAGAGATATCCAAGTTGATTAAGAGCCATAGCTACAACAACTAGTTGAAGAAAGACAGTAGCACTCCAGTATGTCATATTAACAAGCTATAAATATAATAAACAATAGTCATAATAAACAATAATAAATATAGTAGTGAC
>NW_024534595.1:0-2500 GCF_016097555.1 Gigantopelta aegis
TTACACCTACCATTGGTCTTGCGGAGCAAGGCACTCACTCAGGTTGAGTCGGTAGTGGATTAAAAAATCCCAGCCTCGACTGGGATCGAAACCCAGTACCTACCAGCTGTAGACCGAGTTGGCACCCTAACCAACGACGCCAACCGAGGCCTGTAAAATAACAAACTACATAATTATCATTTTCGGTTTGAGTAAATTAACTCTAGTGCTCTTTTTATTTAGCATCGGAAACATTATTTTTATCATAAAATAAAACATTGAAAATTATTAATACATACTTGTTTTCTCCAAAGGGAAACATATCTAATTTTGTTGTATAATGGCAAATGGAAAAACAAATTTTATAAATTTCGATTTAAACTCCGATAGGTGGTTCTCACTAACCCAGACTACATGTACGTCGCTTTCTAGTTTCGGGTGTTACGCTTTCTGGAAATAAGAAAATGTTTGATGCTGACGGGTTGAACTCAGTTACTTTCACCTGTACCACAAGCAACATGACAGGACGAGCAGAGTTCACGTGGATAAACAAAACGTCTGGAGCACGAACCAAAAACAATCTGAATGTATCTAAACATTACCACGCATACATACATTCAGGGGGGTTGGGGGGGGGGGTTGGGGGGGGTTTGGAGAGGTTAACAGTGATGGAGCCTCTGGTCCTGTGTATGTCAGCAACTTTGTCTACCTCTATTGTAAGCATAAACCACCGATCTGTCAAAATGCATTTTAGAACGATGTAAGGAGCACACTGTATGTATATATTTAAGTCCCAAATTATGTGTGCGTTTTAATTGGATTTTGTTGTCGTTTGCCTTACTGGGTTTTTTTTTTTTTTTGTAGACGGAGTGATAAAGCTCGTACCGCCTTCCTCTGCAATAAAGCTTGGCTTGAGATATAATCTTCAATGTACTGTCACGGGGAATATTCAAAATCGAGCCATCGTATTTGAACGCAATAATGTGAGGATTTGTCAAATTCTTTGGTACAGATCAGTGAATGTGTATTGTAATACGACTTATGACGTAAAAAGTGGATATGAATGTCAGTGTCTTGGACTCAAGAACGATACCTTAGTTAACAGAGTATTAATAAAACCATTCAGTACAGTCGACGCCACAAGGTGGAGCTGTTCCTCTGTTGACAGTGATGGAGCCTCTGGTACTGTGTATGTCAGCAACTATGTCTTCCTCTATTGTAAGTATAATGTGTCACTAGTATATTATGTCAGTACTTTATTATACAGGTTCATAAAACACACGTAAATAGTGGAGACGATCTAGCTGTGAGAGATGCATATTAAACACAATGTGCTGCTAATGTAGTTATTATTTCTTGTGAATTCTCCCTCTCGCGCTAACACATTAAAATATCAACTACTGACAACATCGAAAATGAAAGTATGGAAGTGATTTGTGTTGAGCTTATTTCGGCCGTATGTACTTAACGCATGCATCTGTTTTCCCAAGATCGATTCTCCACCTCAGTGCATTTTGGTAGAAGACTAGTTTTGAAGATGTTAAAATATACTTATTTTTATTAAAGATTTTAAATATATTTACCTATTATGTTTGTATTTTAAACAACATTAACATTCATTATAAAATGTAGAATTGTTATACTGAATCATACATTCGTCCATATACGTTCCTTGGTTTGACACCCAATAGCCGCTTTATTCTTCGTGTTTGTGTTTCGTTAACCATCCATCCAGTCGTCCAAGCACCCTGACAGAAATAATTGATTCTTACTTCCAAAAATAAGAAACAGACTGATTTTTTAAATTTTACATTTAGCATAAATTTGTAATGGCATAACATGTATTTGACATATACGAATGAAGTTATATTTAATAATTAATAACCGGCCTCGGTGGAGTCGTGGTTAACCCATTGGACATAAGACATCTACAATGAAATACACTGAGAGAATAGTTATCAATATGATAGAAATTAAATACCTTATTACGATATGAAATGCCAAACGTTTAGGAAAAATAGCTCGACAATGAATAAAATATAATTTGTTACAAATAAACATACCAATTAACATGATATGACACCATTACTCGCTATATCGTACTGCTCCGAAAACAGCCATACCACAACAATCGTCCGTGCACCACTCGTGTTTCTGCACGTCATCCAGTCATGTATAATTAATGGCCATTATTTTTTCATGGCCTCTTATAATAATAAACCCTTGTCTCATATTTCACGCACGCGTGCATAATACCTATAATACACTGTTCTCCAACGTCATAATCACATTGATACCACACCATCTTTTGATTTTTCTCAATGTTCTTCATTTTCTGCAAAACGTACTCCATCGTGACTATGATCCAGCTATGCTCGCAAATTATTGGGTGTGTTTTGAATGTAGTGGAGGCATTTATGACAATTTATGTGATTATATCCGGTTCTACATTTAAATAAGTTAACATAGTTTAATCCATTAAATATACAGTGTTTTATACTTTTTTATCCAAATATTGATC
>NW_024534595.1:7500-38447 GCF_016097555.1 Gigantopelta aegis
TGTGGAATATGTGAACACTGTGAACGATGTGAACAATGTGTACGATGTGAACACTGTGAACGATGTGAACAATGTCTACGATGTGAATACTGTGAACATTCAGACAGACGATCCCCATGTTTATCAATCTCTGAACAACTGATGACTTCTTAAAATTATTTAATTAATTAATTAATTAATTTTAAGTTATTTTCTTGCTTAATACAAATTATGGTTCAAGCACACATTGTAGATACCTGGGTTGTCTGTCGAAGACAGTAGATTAGTGGTTGGTTGTTAGTGGTTCTGTGGTGGTACCAGTTTTATTGTACCGATGTGAGATATGGGGTTATGAAAACATTGATATGACAAAGACTGCATATTAAATTTGTATAATATCTATCTCAGATTACAAAACATACCACTGTTTTTATGTTATATAGTAAATTTGGAAGAAAACCTCTTTCCTTGATTAAGTATTCTGTTTTGGGGGTCAAAGTACAAAATTAACAGATGCTCCATCCCTCTTGCATCGCCCGTAGGAGGACTGCCACTCCCAGTACTAGCTTACAAAACCTAAACTTGCATAAAATGGAGCTCAAGGAATATATACAGCTATGATGGCATTCACTCATGAAATACTGTTAACACATTATGAAATTGATGTTTAGATAGCAAATATTTGTCGTAGCTTCCTATTTGCAGATATGTGTGGAAACATTACTTGTAATATAAGTTTAGAATTCAAGTTGGAGAACATATCGTGTGATACATTTGTGTGGGGTGTGTGTGGGGTGTGTGTGGGTGTATGTGTAGGTGTATGTGTGTGAATGATTCAGTGAGTGAGTGACATCATGTGTGAGTTAGTGAGTGTAAGAGTCATATATTGTTATAGTTTCTATTAAACACTTATAAATGTATATTTTGTACAAAGTAAGATACATTTGCATGACATATCGTGTAGCCGAATAGCAGGTAATTTTATACAATAAAGGGATACATTTGTCCTCTGTTGGTCTTGTTTTATGCATTGGAGAGACGAAACTTCAAAATTAATTTTTAATTTAATTGTTTTTGAAAGTATATGTATGT
The DNA here is from genome assembly GCF_016097555.1 of Gigantopelta aegis. NCBI lineage: Eukaryota > Metazoa > Mollusca > Gastropoda > Neomphalida > Peltospiridae > Gigantopelta > Gigantopelta aegis. The sequence continues at coordinate 8,572 of NW_024534595.1, forward strand.
ATGCACAATGGTACGTTTAGGTATTGTTTATAACCCACACAGAGCAGTGTAGAAAAGAAAAGTACCTTTACAATTTAATACTTTTGTCAGGAACATTGACAATATATATTAAAGCAACCCCCATCATACTAGCAGCTGCATTTTTATCTGTACCATATACTAACTCATTTCAATATATAAAATACATGAATTGAACATTATCGCTGTTCCTCTGATGATTCTAGAGGCAACAGAAGCAAAGTTCCACGCTGGACTTGGGTAACTGCTGGAGTGGATGCTTTGTTTTAATGTCTGGCTATGGGGTCGGGATGTACAACTGTTGCCTAAGAGATGATGGAACATGCGATCGATTTATCCCTGGACTCGGGATTTTCCCCATCCTAGCTAATGCTCTATGATTGGTATATTTACTGTCCTGTCTTTAGAAACATACAATAAAAAAGAAAACTTTGCTGCTCGTTCAGTAGCAGGAGTCATTGAGGCGAATATTTGTAACGATGGGTCTGACGATTACATATAAAAGACCCTTTGTTGCTTTTCGGTAGTTATATATGTAACGGAAATGGATTTCATTTATCGGTCTCCGTATCTCATTCTCATTCTCTCTCTCTCTCTCTCTCTCTCTCTCTCTCTCTCTCTCTCTCTCTCTCTCTCTCTCTCTCTCTCTCTCTCTCTCTCTCTCTCTCTCTCTCTCTCTCTCTCTCTCTCTCTCTCTCTCTCTCTATATATATATATATATATATATATATCCCCAAAACAGACCTCCGGTCTATCTGTCTTTTGACGAATTGTTAAAATAAAATCAAGATTAGGAACAATTTCGCCGTAGATTCAAATATGCACACTTACTGTTAAATAAATAAAAAAAACTTCCTTTACGTTCCCTGCTCTAACGGTTCAGTGAGCATCAGTTATCTCTGACCTACATGTAGTCTGCGTCTTCACCACCCTGAATGCGGTGTGTTACTCATAATGGATATCGCTGTTGTGTGCTCATTCAAGTATAAACAACAACAGCTTAATACTCATCCTTCAAAAGTGCACCGCTCAGTGCAATGCCGATGTTGAAACAAGTTTATTTTGTGTAACTACACCACAATAGTCCATTGATTTCTTGATCCTCGGCTACTGGATGTCAAACATTTGGTAATTCTGACGCATAGTCTTAGTGGAAAATCGCCGCATATGTTGTCATTAGTAGCGAGGGATCTTTTATATGCACTTCCATCAAACAGGATAGTGTATACCACGGCCTTTGATATACCAGTCGTGGGGCACTGGTTGGAACGGGAGAACATAAAACTAGAGAATGAGACCACTAAACCGGATCGATCTTGCGATCAAAGCACCTCAGGTGAACACTCAACCGACTGAGCTAAATTCAGTGGCGACAGCGGGTTTCCTCCCAAAATCTGTGTGGTCCTTAACCATATGTCTGACGCCATATAACCGTAAATAAAATGTGTTGAGTGCGTCGTTAAATAAAGCATTTCTTTCTTTCTTTCAAACATATGTCTATTCTGACACTGGTTTTTTTAGAGGAAACCCGCTGTCGCCACATAGGCTACTCTTTTACGACAGGCAGCAAGGGATCTTTTATTTGCGCTTCCCACAGACAGGATAGCACAAACCATGGCCTTTGTTGAACCAGTTATGGATCACTGGTCGGTGCGAGTAATTTACACCTACCCATTGAGCCTTGCGGAGCACTCACTCAGGGTTTGGAGTCGGTATCTGGATTAAAAATTCCATGCCTCGACTGGGATCCGAACCCAGTACCTACCAGCCTGTAGACCGATGGCATAACCACGACGCCACCGATGCCGGTCTCTGTGACCAGTGCCCCACGACTGGCATATTATCACCATCGTACAGTATATCATGTTCTGCCTATGGACCCCTGCGTGTGCTGTAACCTCACCGTGGTGCAGGGGTGTAACATTCTCGTTGAGAATGGCCAATACAGCACAAAATTGAAGTTTTGAGTAAAATTCAGTATCCGTACAATTTTGTGATATTTGTGTTTTTGCACAGTTCTTTACACTGTTTTTGTTTAAGTCTTGAATTTTTATATTGATGTTGATCATCACTTTATTAATTTGCATTACCATAGTTTGATACCCAATAGCCGATGTATTTTTCGTGCTGGGGTGTCGTTAAACATTAATTCATTCATTCATTCATTCTGCCTATGGAAAACTGCATATCTCTCTCTCTCTCTCTCTCTCTCTCTCTCTCTCTCTCTCTCTCTCTCTCTCTCTCTATATATATATATATATATATATATATATATATATATATATATATATATATATATATATATATATATATATATATATATATATATCTCTTTTCTCTCTCTATCTCTCTCTGCAGACATGAACAAAAATAGAGACACTGACAGCGATAAGGACTGCAAAAAAATGGGGACAACGAGAGACAGAGAAATGAAGAGTTCAGGTTAAAGTTAAAATTGATTTTGTTTAACGACACAACTAGGGCACATTGATTTATTAATCATCAGCTAGTTGATGTCAAACACTTGGCAATTTTGACTCGTCTTCTTTAGACGAAACCTGCTACATTTTTCCATCAGCAGAAAGGGATCTTTTATATGCACTTTCCAACAGAACGGATATCACACATTACGGATTTTGATATACCAGTCGTGGGGCATTTTTGATTCGTGAAAAAAATTTCCAATCAGAGAATGAATCCAGCGAGGAGGTTTGATCCAGTTGCCATAGCACCTCGGACAAACGCTCTACCGACTGAGCTAAATCCCGGGAAACAGACATAAAAAGGTTATGGCTTGTTTCTCTTTAACGACACCACTAGAGCACATTGTTTTATTAACCATCGGCTATTGGATGTCAAAATTCTGAATGTGCACGTAAAACCCTATTACCTTTGACCTATAGGGGTTCGAACAATGACCATTTGCATATATAGATGAAAAAAAAGAGAAATATTTACGATTATATGGCGTCAGACATTGGTTAAGGACCACACAGGTATTTAGAGAGGAAACCCGCTGTCGCCATTTCATGGGCTACTCTTTCCGATTAGCAGCAAGGGATCTCTTATATGCACCATTCCACAGACAGGATAGTACACACCACGGCCTTTGTTACACCATTTGTGGAGCACTGGCTGGAACGAGAAATAGCCCAATAGGCCCACCGATGGGGATCGATCCTGCACCGACCGCGCATCAAGCGAACGCTTTACCACTGGGCTACGTCCCGTCCCCCGTATTTGAATAACGACTGTTCTATATAAAGCTGTTTTCACTGTTAGCTGCTATTACAACACATAATGCATGGACATAAATGACATTACGCACATGACTGCACACTGAATATGAATAGGTTTTCTTTTCGAGACCGATAGATAGATGTTCTTTGAGGGAGGTGCTGAGTGTATGATAGGGGGTACACATACATGTGTATAGGTGTCTCTATGTATTAAGGGGCGGGACGTAGCCCAGTGGTAAAGCGCTAGCTTGGTGTGCGTTCGGTTTGGATCGATCGCTGTCAGAGGGTCCATTGAGCTATTTCTCGTTCTAGCCAGTGCACCACGACTGGTATATCGAAGACCGTGACATGTGTTATCCTGTCTGTGGGATGATGCATATAAAAGGTCTCTTGTTACTAATGGGAAAATGTAAAGGGTTTTCTCTCTAAGACTGTATATCAAAATTATTAAATGTTTGACATCCAATAGTCGATAGTTATTAAACCAATGTGCTCTAGTGGTGTCGTTTAACAAAACAAACTTAACCACCATTGATACTGTGTATTTCTCTCAGTGGGTGTCATTGTGTTCTCATTCAAGTATTAACAACAACTGCTTTCTGTACGTACTTGTTACTGCAATAGCGCGGATGTCGATAATAACAGTTAAAGTTTGTTGCTTTTTTAACGACACCACTAGAGCACATTGATTTATTCATCATCGGCTATTGGATGTCAAACATTTGGTAATTTTGACATATAGTCTTACAGAGGAAACCCGTTAAACTTTTTCATTAGTGCTAAGGGATCTTTTATATGCACAATCCCACAGACAGGATAGCACATACCACATACTGGCTGGGACGAAAATAGCCAAATGGGCCCACCGACGGGGATCGATCCTAGATCGATCGCGCAGAAAGAGAGCGCTTTACCACTGGTCTACGTCCCGCCACTAGTGTTGAATTATAATTAAGTTCAGGTGGGTCGGAGCTGGAGCGGCAATATTTTGTCGTACATATTTTAGTGTTCCTTTTATTTAATATATTTTGACAATATCGCCCGAAAGTAGATATCTTTGAAAATGTTTCAAGCAATAGGGGTACACGCCTCGCACATCAAACCTATCCGCCACCCCAATGTCAAATTCCTTGAAGATCCGTAATGTGACAAATCATTGATAAACTGTGCCCCACAAGTGGTATGTATCAAAGAACATTTTGGCTATACGGTTTTCCTCATCAGTTGTGTCAGTTGGCAGGTTTCGAACCTACTGCGCCGATTTGCTTAACATTTGACAGTCCAGTGTCCTATCATTGATAAACTGTGCCCCACAAGTGGTATGTATCAAAGAACATTTTGGCTATACGGTTTTCCTAATCAGTTGTGTCAGTTGGCAGGTTTCGAACCTACTGCGCCGATTTGCTTAACATTTGACAGTCCAGTGTCCTATCCACCCAGCCACGGCGACTTCAACAAGTAATAGTAGCACTTTAACCTTAGTTCAAACCGTGTACTGTCAAACACTCGGTTTGAAACCGGTGTAACAGTTTAGTATTGATATACAGCAATATTTGCTGCTGTTCGGTAATAGTAACATGCTGTTGTAACGGGTTTCCGCCCTATCTCTTGGGTCTTTCCTCGTCATAACCAGTGCCCCACGACTGGCAAATCAAATGCCCTATGTTTATGTTTTCTTGTCTATGGGAAAGTGCATATACAATACCCCTCACTGCTATTCGGTACAAGAAGCCGCGGCTTTCCTGTCTATGTGCATATTAAGTATATGATCGTCTATTCCTCTATTTCAGGTCTATTTATTGTGCTAAAATGTAATAGTATCGGTAGACGGTATTGCAACAACCATGTCTGAATTTAATTTTAAATTATTTTCTTCGTTAAATCCAATTAGGGTTCAAACACACTGTCCTGTTCACACACACCATCTATCTAGGGACGGGACTTAGACCAGTGGTAAAGCGCACGCCCGATGCGTGGTCGGTCACGGATCGATCCACGTCAGTGGGTCCATTGCATTGTTTCTGCTGTGGAACTGAATGCAACCACAGTCAACAGGGGGTATGTGGGCCTCCCCCAGAAAGAAAACGAGTTAAAGGGACATTCCTGATTTTGCTGCACTGTAAGATGTTTCAGACTAATACAATATTTTACGATTAAACTTACATATTAAATATATTTTGTTGTTTAGAATATCAGTGTCTGTATATTCAATGTGTTTCTGATCGTCCTAATATTTGTAAGAAGCCCAAACTGGATTTTGTCTTCAAATAATTTCGTACGTACGAAAAAATGATATTTTAGGAAATAAAATGAAAGTTAACCTAGTACAAATATTAGAACGATCAGAAACACGTTTAATATATAGCCACTAATATTTTATGCAGAAATATATTTGATATGTAATTACAATCGTTAAAAAGTCTCTGTTAGTCGTTAACATCTTAAATACTGCAGCAAACTCGGGAATGTCCCTTTAAGTTTTGGGTTAGGGTGAAGAACATCATACAGTAGTGATCAATGTAATTAATTTTGGGTATGGCGCCATACCCGTTTTACCCTCTAGCAGAAACCCTGCATTGGGCTACTTCTCGTTCCAACCAGTGCGAAGCGACTGGTATATCAAAAGCCGTGGTATGTGCTATCCTGTTTGTGGAATGGTGCATATAACAGATCCCTTGCTACTAATGGAGAAATGTAGTGGGTTTCCTCTCTATGACTGTGTCAAAATGGCCATGTGTTTGTCATCCAATAGCCGATGATTAATAAATCAATGTGTTCTAGTGATATCGCTAAACAAAACAAACTTTAACATCCAGCTATCTGGACTGCCTGTCCAGAACAGTGGGTTAGTGGTTCTTTGTTTAGTTACTGGTCTTACACCTACCCACTGAGTAGCTAAACTTTCTCTGGGTGGGAACCGGTATCAGGAGGCGAACCCAGTACCCACGATCACACAGTCCTATGCACAGACCTCAGCTGTCTGGGCTGTCTGAGCTGTCTGTTCAGGACAGTGGATTAGTGGTGACTTGTTAGTGGTTAGTGAGAGAGAGAGAGAGAGAGAGAGAGAGAGAGAGAGAGAGAGAGAGAGAGAGAGAGAGAGAGAGAGAGAGAAGTCGGTGTAGTGGTCTTACACCTACCCATTGAATAGTTAAACTAGCTCTGGGTGTGAGTATCGGGAGGCGAACCCAGAACCTACCAGCCTTAATAGTATTCACACCAACGGGTGTGTAAGAAAACAATTACAAAACCCACCCCATCCAAGGCACACATAACCTCTAGCCAATATCTGCTACAGAAGACTGTACTGGGTCATAATGTCACCCTCCAGTGAGCCTTTATTCCTGATAACAAAAACTCTTTACACACAATCTATATTAGTGCGGCCCAGACACCAGGAAGTTTGAAACAGCAACAGAGAAAGCCAAACAGCGTTGCCACCTCTATTCGCTTTTTATTAGTTTTCTTAGACACAAGATGTGATATGTAACCAATTTCTGAAATTTCAAACGTTCAGATTACCCTTGGAACCTTTCAAAACGCGTGTATTATTATGTGTATGCATAAGTCCTAACTAAAATACAAACGTGTGAAGTGTAAAGACTCGAACCCGTCAACGTTACCTGAAAAATAAAATCGTTGTGTACATCATGGGATTGATTCGCGTTGTCGTGTCAATCTTCGCTTTATGGAGTTCACTGGATTTTCCTGCAGGTAAGAACAGACGAATCGTTCAATGTTATTCAGCGTTTTAAAGTAAACTGCACTGGCGTAGAAAGCGGGAGGGGGGAGGGGGCATGTGCCTCCCCACTCTGTAGCAACAGCCATGGTTTATATATATGTATACGTGTGTGTGTGTGTGGGGGGGGGGGGGGGGGTTGCGTGTGTGTGTGTGTGTCTGTATGTATGTGTCTCTCTCTGTGTGTGTGTGTGTGTGTGCGTGTGTGTGTGTGTTAGTCATAGGTACATACATGCATACATACATGCATTCTTAGAAACATATTTGTACATAAGAATCAATGTTCACACCTTCCTGACTCTCCAGCATAGATAAATTGACCTGGCCCCCGTACTATGTATGTATGTATGTATGTATGTATGTATGTACCTGTATGTATGTATGTATGTATGTATGTATGTATGTATGTATGTACCTGTATGTATGTATGTATGTATGTATGTATGTACCTGTATGTATGTATGTATGTATGTATGTATGTACCTGTATGTATGTATGTATGTACCTGTATGTATGTATGTATGTACCTATATATGTATGCATGTACATTATGTATGTATATATACATGTGTGTATGTGTGTTTATGTGTATGGGTGTGTGTTTTTGTGTCTGTGCGTACGTGCGTGTATGTGTATGTGCGTGTTAATTGACTGATACAAACACACACACGCACACACAGACACACACACACAGACACACACACACACACACACACACACAGACACAGACGCACACACAGACACACACACACAGACACACACACACACACACACACAGACACAGACGCACACACAGACACACACACACAGACACACACACACAGACACACACACACACACATATATACACACACACACACAGACACACACACACAGTCACACACGCACACACACACACACACAGACGCACACACATTCACACACAGACATACACAGACACACACACGCAGATACACACACACACACAGACACATACACATACACAGTCACATACACACACAGACACACACACACACTCACACACACACAGAGACACACACACACACACAGAGACACACACACACACACACACACACACATACACACACACACACATACTAGCATGCCACACAAATTATATGTTTTGTTTGTTTATGTCGTTGATTTCATGGATATTAATCTGTACTTTTTCAGGAGCATACATTACATTATCAAGCATGACCTCTGTCATAGAGTATGGACATAGTTATAACCTACATTGTAATGTCACAGAAAATATTCGGCGCCGAGCAATTTCGTTCAATCGTAATTCTGTGGAGATATGTAAACTACATATATCCAACACTGACGGGACGTTATCTTGTGAGACATTCTACAACACATCATCATCGTATCAATGTGTCTGTGTTGGATATTACAGCGATGTGTCAGTTTACAGAATAACGATAACGTCGTTTAAGGAAGTCGACGCAACTGGGTGGTGGTGTAGCGCTAAAGTGTCCGATAGTAATGAAGCAGTTGTGATAAGTAATTTTGTCTACCTCTTCTGTAAGTATATCTCTTCTGTTATTGCTAATAGGTAATGGCACATATATATATATATATATATATATATATATATATATATATATATATATATATATATATATATATGTACAAACGCACGCGCGCGTGTGTGCGTGTGTGTGTGTATGTGTGTGTTTGTGTGTGTGTGTCTATATATATATAAATGTTCAAAACAAAACAATAGTTGGAAAGCGATGATACTCCCACCTCTTTCTAGATCTTCTCAGAATCGCTACTTTTTGTGGTTTTAATCGTCAATCGTCAAGAGATAAATATATATATATATATATATATATGTGTGTGTGTGTGTGTGTGTGTGTGTGTGTGTGTGTGTGTGTGTGTGTGTATAACGGAAATCGATGATACTACCTCCTCTTTCTAGATCTTCTCTCTTTCGCTACTTTTTATGGTTTTAATTGTCAATCTTGCTTGGTTTCCAATTATTTTCCTAACATTGACTGAGTGGCATCCGTTTTCACTGTTGAAATTAAAGACTTCCTATATACAATACTGTTTTACAGATTCATTCGTATGCCTCCTAGTTTTACATTATACGGCCTCCTTTAATTGGGATGAAAATACGAATATGATAAAGTATTGATCATCATTATAGTATTTGGGTGAATGTCGGCTGTGTTGATATTTAGCGTAATAAAAAGGACGACTTAGCTGCCAGGTCTGCTGTAGTCTAGTAGATTATGTAAAAATTGTTGAAAATGTGAAAACAAGTGTGTAATGTTGAATATTTGTACAATTTGTATAACTCTTTCATATAAAAGCAGGACACACGTGATCCGGCAACGATTTAATTACTGCTGCCATTTAGATTTTAAAAATGGCGACATCAAAAAACAAATTTGCCTATATCTTGGCTCGCAGGACACATAAATACTTGATTTAAGTTGCTAATCCCATGTTTTTACACCCTAGGAATTCAACAGAAATGACTGAAATACCCTAACGTCACTTTTTGTGTGTTAAATTTAAACATGACCTTTATTTCAAATAAAATATGGAAAATCACATATTAGCTTCTTGGCCGTTCACAAGATCTGGCCTGGGAATGAAAACCGTGTATTTTTAATGCTAATTTATTCTGACAGAAAAAAACCCTGAGTTGGCTGTTGAAGTATTCTTTATGTTGATTCATCTGTCTGTTGGTCAGTCTTTAAGACTGCGTAGCCGTATACTTAGTAAACATTTGAGCAAAATCGTGTGCCAGAAAATAAAAAAATAAATAAATAAACAGTGGTAAAATTATTAAACCATAAGTACTTTCACTGATCATCAGACAATTTATTACCAAAAAACACGTAAAATATTTTTATGAAAAGTCTGCGGGAGATAATATATAGATATAGGTAGACGCGAGAGAGAGAGAGAGAGAGAGAGAGAGAGAGAGAGAGAGAGAGAGAGAGAGAGAGAGAGAGAGAGAGAGAGAGAGAGAGAGAGAGAGAGAGAGAGAGGGAGGGGGGAGGGAGGAGAGAGTCAGAGACAAGAGTCGGGGGAAGGGAGATATGCGTGCCAGGATGTATGTGTTGTTATATAATATTGTATTTGGTCACGATATTAGTATCATTCAACAGGCCTTCTAACTTGGAACTCATTGACACTAAGGACGTCATTGACAATACAATATGGTGCAGTGACTCCTATGTTATAACATTATTCGTTTGCCATTCATGCTTTAACCTATTAGACAGGGAGTCGTACTGCAGTGCAACAACGCAAAATTGTTTGAGTAATGAATGTCATTATTTGCAGGAGTCTTTAAAAACAGAAACCATTGTATTAACTGTTCAAATCACTTGATAAATATTTTTAAATATTTACTTTTTGCCATGCAGTTTGTGCATTCTATCCATGAAGCAAACTTCAAGCTCTCTGTTCACATGTCGTACATGTCTTCAACAGATCATACAAACTAGGCATATTACAAATATATTGCAGCTCCAACATGAGGATCCAATAGTTCATGAGGAATTTGAAAATGGTCAATTTTTTGTACTGTAAAACAACATTGCCAGGAACCATGTAAGCAAGTGAACGATCACATCCAAAAGATTGCGTTGATTTGAATTTAAGATAACCCGTCCACTTACAGCTGATGTAAAGGTCGCTCGGATCATTAACTAGTCTGAAATCACACTTTGAACCCCTCACACGCGCGCGCATGCACACACACACACACACACACACACACACACACACACACACGCCAACATCCATCACAACACCTTGACCAACACGGCTATAAACAAATGAGTCCAGTATAAGACATCACATTCAAAGCAAAGAATTCACATCAGTTTAAAACCGTGAAACGCGACCGACGTTTTCGGCAGAGGGTACATTTTTTGTCAATCCAGAAATAGTAACATGAAACACATTTTCAGATATAAAAACCTTGACCACTGCCTGCAATTTTAGACATTGGAGATAGGCAATGCAAAAAGTCGGATTTCACTGGCTACTTTGATCAGTTGGCCATAACTTCTGATTATTTCATGCCGGAATTAGATGCACAAAGTACAGGATGGTTCCATCATAGTCAATATCGCAACAGCCTAAAGAGTTCAGTGAGGCAGAACAGAAATCAGGGAACTTCATGACTACTTAAATTATAAAAACTGGCAGTTTCCTCCAAGTGAATGAATATAAGATTGCGATTTATTAGTACTAGTCGCAATACATTTCAATACTTTCCACCGAAGAGACGATGTACAGCACACAAGATTCCAGTGTTGTGTTCATATGCGTGTACCATGTGACCTGACGTCACACTATGTGATCGCGAAGAAGCTGACAAGACTACTGTCACATGCTCTCCGCTGTGCACATAATGGTCATATCATAAGAAAGTACTGATCAGATCGGCTGACACTCATATTGTGGTCCCGACAATTGCCAATTTTCATACTTTAACTCTTGATGAACCACTGATTTTCTACAGCATGATACTACTGCAGCCAGCATAGGAAAACAAGACGCAAAGGAACTTCAAATTTCCCATTCGGTCAGCTTTTTCTGAAATGTGTTTGTCTGTCCCAAATGTCTGCTTGCATCATAGTGTCAAAGTTTCGACATAGTTCTCTTTGGCAGCACTGACGAAAACACCCAGATGGACAAGGTAAAGAAGGTACTCTTTGCCAAAGTGAGGCAGCTAGATAATTTACCTTGCTCAAAAGGTGCCCTTACCAAATATACTAAGAGGGCTGCATATAAAGCCGGACATATACTCTTCAAAAACGAAACGCATAACTGGTACATGTTAGGATTGGATTGCAAATTTATAGCATCATATCTTTGCTCAGTACCAGAGCAGTAAAATTGAAACTTGTTAAACATGATCAGATCATCACTTGGAATGAAATCGTCTATCAAATCAACAGGATTAGGCCACCGTATCAAGGTCACGGTCATGGACACTAATATCGTGTATGAGCCCCATGAGCAGCAATGACGGCTTGGCACCTCCTACGCATGGAATCAAATAATGCTTGAATCACAGGCTGGGGAATTGTAGCCCATGTTTGTTGCAAAGCCTGGAGCAGCTGGGGTAGCGTTTGTGGCGCAGGGTTACGTTGCCGTAAACGTCGATCTAGTTCATCCCACAGGTGCTTGACGGGGTTAAGATCAGGTGATCTTGAAGGCCATGGTATCACTCCGACATTGTGTTGATTCAGGAAGTCTGTTGTTATACGTGCGCTATGTGGTCGTGCATTGTCGTGCTGGAAGATGACATTTTCTGCGTTGGTGAAAGGTATGGCGTGACGCTGGAGAATTTCGTTGCAGTAACGTTGGGCTTTAGATGACCTGGGACATGTACAAGGTCTGTTCTGCCAGTATAAGTGATGGCCGCCCATACCATAACACACACACACACACACACACACACACACACACACACCCCCCCCCCCCCTCCATATCTGTCCACCTGCCGCACACAATTATTGGCATAACGCTCGTTACGTCGTCGGTAAACTCTAGCTCTGCCGTCGGCGTGTTGAAGCAAAAAACGCGACTCGTCGCTGAAAGCCACTCTTCGCCACTGCTGTCGACGCCATATCAGACAACGTCTGCACCGTGTAAGCCGTAGACGCCTATGTTGCGCGGTTAAAATTATCCGTCTAGCTGGTCTTCTAGCTCGGATATTGGCTTCACGTTAACGGTTTTCTTACGGTCTGGTCCGAAATTCTTCGCATCCCAGGTATCGCAGAAGTTGATGATGAAGCAGTTAGAAATCTGTCACGTAAATGTCGTAGACGTATGTATCTGTCTTGCGCCGGTGTGGCAACTCTGGGACGATCGGATCTGGGGCGGTCACGTGACACTCCAGTTTGCTGATAACGGTGCCAAAGCCTAGATATTGTACTCTGAGATGTGTTGAAAAGACGTGCAACTGTTGATTGCGATTCCCCGGCTTCCATCCGGCCAATTGCGTTGTTACGTTGTGGTTCTGTTAGCCTGGGCATAATTTCAACGTTACGTAGTGACACTATCAATAATGCGTGTGTGAATGTAACTCAATATTCTGTCAAGGGGTAGTGCACGTGCTGTACGTGCATGATTTGTACGTGATAAATGTGAGCTCTGCAACCATTATTATGGATATTGTGAAAAACATATTTGCACGTGCTGACGTCAAATCATGCGTTTTGTCAGCTTCAGAATTGCATGATATCATATCCACTAGCTATAGAATAAGATAATACTAAAACATTCACTATTGTGTTATTTCAAAATTAATGTTATGAAAAATATGCTCTGTGCGTTTCTTTTTTTTTGAAGAGTATAATTTGAACCAATCACTGGTAGCTACCATACTCGTGTGATTGAGAGTAGACCGAGGACCCTAATGATCAATTGATTCCTTTTGAAACCGTTTTTCATATACAGATTTGATTAGATGTGTCTGCAAGAAGGCATGCAGACCTCGTTTCAAATGATTTACAGCACTGCTTCTATACATTGAACTATGTACTTGTGCAGGAATGTGTTATACTGCAGACTGACTATAAATGGGATAATGTACAACTAATTTGGGTTTTCACAACGGTTTCTATCTGACGGTTGCCATATTTGATTTTGAAGTATAAAACGTATGTATTGAATTCCTTGGATGTGAAAACATGAAATTAGTAACCTAAATAAAGCATTTATGAGTATGGGAGACAAAATATTGGCAATTTGTTTTTTCAATAACGGACATTTTGAAAATCAAAATGGCGGCCGCGATTGTGATTAGAACACGTGTGTCCTACTTTTAAATGAAAGAGAATTAAAAGATGTACCAGTATGCAAATGTCCATGGCCTTTTCTTTTTTTTTTGACATAAGCTACTAGACTACTATATATTTGACCTATATCAGGGTTGGTTTGTCTTAGACGTTTTTTTTAAAAGTTACCTTATCTTGGCAAGATGATTTGAACGGTTCGGTCGTGAACAAGCTTCATTCTGTCAAGGCAGTCCTGGTCAAACATATTTTAATGAAGGATCTTATACTACACTGTGAGCACTATCTATGCAAAAATGTCAAATTAATCCTCTCTGCCTTCGGCATCACTTTGTATTTCATCTAGCTATGACAAACTACCCAGACATGAACATGTGTTTTTTTAATAATTCCTATTGATCAACGGTTTTAACCAGTATTGTTTTTTAACTTCTAAGCTATCCGTCTCTATTTTATATCTTACTGGCTTGTACAGTCTCCAGTTTGTTTATTTATTCTCTTTATGATGTTAGTTTTCACACTGACGAACAGTCGGTATATTTTGTATTCTTATATAACCTTAATTTTAAATTGTTTCCAGTGCAAACCATTGTTTTAAAGTTTTATCAATAATTCCTATTAAAACATATAATGAAGAATCTCTTTATTTAAAGGGAGAGTAAACTCAAACAAAAGCTGTATGTGCTGGAAAGATGCATACCCGGACCACCAACACATACTGACACTTTAACAAATGAAAAACGCGTAATTTTAGAGTTAATAAAAAAATATTATTATTCCTGTTAACTGGGGGCAGCCATTTTGTTTCGTTTTTGTGACGTCCGCTGGAATAGCTTGGGGCGAAGTGACGTCAGCTCCATCCATCTCCTATATGCACAGTGTAAACAAACGCTATAATTTACGACAAGGCGCTTCGCTTTCATCAACCTGACTTGTAAAACAACATAAATGACTTCATAGTATAATAAACTGTTTAACTAAATATATTTCAATTTGCATTAATAGAACGAAATGGAGTTATAGTATTATTCTTTTTTTAAAAATCCAAAGAAAAAAATGTATATTATTAGGCCTATTGGTAAGCTACATTCGAGCAAAAACGACCACTCACGATACCCAAGTGATAATTTTCTTTTCTTTGGGACTACGTAATTGGTCAGTTTTGTGAGTTTAGATGAGAAATTCTGCTTAATCAAGGGTTTTACAGAATTACTTACAGTAATAAAGCCCATTACGAGTAGAGGGGTGTCCGTGCGGCTATCACACAGTACCCTGTGATCTCAATAAAAGAGGCACGTCTTTTTAGTGTGTCGAGACACAGTGTCTGGGGACCATCTAAATATACACCTGCCAATCAGGAACCACAGGTACAGGCCACGGAAAGAAAAGACCAATTAAATAAGAAAACACTCCGATTATTATTTCAGTACGTGGATTAATTTCTGTACAAAACATAATACAGTTATTTCAACACTTTGACAATGGTGGTTTATTTTGAATTAAAAAATAATATATAATTGTTGCTGGCTTATTGGGATGGCTATTATTACAGAATATTTCGATGCATCCGCAAAAATCAGGTGTGTTTTGTTTCTTCAGTTCGAAGACTAATTCCTGGCGTGACACGTTAGGTATTACGTAACCACCAGCTCGCCAGAGGGCGTATTCAATGGGATGGTACAAAATGGCCGCGCCCGTTATATATAATAGCCGTCACATTTAACCGTTTTATTAATTAACTATACGATTATACTTGTTGATATTGAGCAATAATGTGCATTATATATCGTTGAATATGCATACCACGTCAAATCTTTAATTGTCGCTTCCTTTAATGCTATATTTGAATATTCCTTACTTTTTTTAAACAATATATATAGAGGTTATTACCAGAGTGGTTTGCGGTATCGTGAATATCATATATTAGGAATACAAATTGTATTATGCGAGCCTCTGGCAATATATGATATTGACGATACCGAAATACACGAGGGTAATATTCTCTTTGTCATATAATCTCAAGCTTAATAAATATTTTTGTAAACTGTATACACAACTTTAATTCCAGTCAACCATTACCCGATATTCAAATGACGTAAGAATATATGACGCTGTGTCTTTTTTTTAATGGAAATGACGTCAAGGTAGAATGACGTCATACTAGAATGACGTCATTTTGAATATCGTTATATAAATATAAACTAGTGTTCTACGTTGTTTTGTTTAGGGTTTCTTGTTTGTTTTTTGTTTTTGTTTTTCTGAACTTGGGCAGCCTTCAGTGTAAAGTTGCTATTGAAATGTTTTTGCTTGATGACTATGAATGCATCCGTCAATTATGGAGTGTTAACCTTGTACGTTTGCTTAAATGTCAATAAACCTAGTGCCGTGACCTCGATTAATTTACATCTAATTTGCAAAGTTATCAAATTCTAAAAATCTTTAAAATATCACATACTTTGATTGCGTTGAAAATGTAAGATGTTATGTGATAAATCAAATTACATACATGCAGTGTCGTATTAACCCATGGCAGGGCCCTTAGGCTTCGAGCTTCTTTGGGCCCCTCGACATAGTGTTAACATTTAACACTAAAAGAAAAAAAAGGTTGCATGGGCCCCTGCTTTTGGTGGGCCCCTAGGCTTCAGCCTAGTCAGCCTTGGGATAATGCGACACTGCATACATGTTACTCATTTTCTATCTTCAGATGTTACTCTTTCTGGAAATGTGAGAAAATTCGATGCTGATGGTGTGAACTCAATTACTTTTACTTGCGAAACAAGCAACATAACGGGAACTGTTGCCTTTACGTGGATAAACAAAAAATCTGAAGGATTCACATATTATATTGAAAACAACCTGATTGTATCTAAACATGGCAGCACATACAGACAAGAGCTTAAACTTATTCCACACTGGTATCACAATGGAAACAAAATTGCCTGTAAAGTCGTTGATACATAGAAAGTTAAAGTTTGTTTAACGACACCGCTAAAGCACATTGATTTATTAATGTCAAACATTTGAAACCCTCTAATTTTTCCATTAGTAGTAAGGGATCTTTTGCATGCACCTTCCCACAGACAGAATAGCACATACAACTGTCTTTGTACATACAAACCCACAGACAGAGAGAGAGACAGACATGCATACATGCACACATAATAATTACAATTATATATACACGGTTTGAGACCCAGCAACGGTGTGTCAGACAATTTGTGAGGCCAGTGCGTTAATTGACAATAACCTTTTTAAGGGAAACCAATCACTCTCCGTGATATGTGTAATTTAACAGCTTAGTCTACCGTTTTAATAATAACTTTTTAATATTTTATCATTTTTGTATACCATTTGTTTGACACATAATCGCCGATGTGCTGGGGTGGTCGTACTGAAGTGTCGTTAAATATTCATTTATATAGCATTTCAATCCCGTTTATTTCTACCTGTTTAAAATTGTATGATGAATAATATTATGACAAATGATATACATACACCTCATTTTCTGTCTATTTTCAGACGTTACTCTTTCTGGAAATGTGACAGAATTCGATGCTAATGGTGTGAACTCAATTACTTTTACTTGTGAAACAAGCAACATGACAGGAAGTGTTACCTTTACGTGGATAAACAAAACAACTAATGGATCTACATATATTGAAAACAACCTGACTGCATCTAAACATGGCAGCACATACCGACAAGAGCTTAAATTTATTCCACATTGGTATCAACATGGAAACAAAATTGCCTGTAAAGTCTTTAATGTAAGAACCAACATAACAGCAATGTCAAATTCTGAAGTTTTGGATTTGATATGTAAGTAGCATTTAAAAATTCCTGACAGTGTTAAAAGTATTACAAACACTTATATTTTTATTGTTAATATGTGCGTGCAATATATACGTAGTCCGTGATTTTGGTGTCAAATGTCCAAAGTCCAATGTCATTTTGCAGTTGTTTGGTTTGTTTTGCTTCTTTTTCTTTTTTTTGCTTGCTTTTTGTTTTGTTTTTTCATTGTTTGTTTTTGTTTTGGGGTTTTGGGGGTTTTTTCTGGGTGGGGTGGGGGGGGGGTTTGGTTGATTTCCCTTTCTTTCTGGGAGGGTGTGGGGATGGTAGGGCACCCGGTGTAACTTAATGTACATGCATATTAGTTGTAATGATCTCAACAAGTAATCAAACTGCTTGCTGGGTGCGTGACGTAGCCCAGTGGTAAAGCGTTCGCTTGATGCACGGTCGGTTTGGGATTGATCCCCGTCAGTGGGCCCATTGGGCTATTTCTTGCTCCAGCCAGTGCATCAGGACTGGTACAGCAAAGGCCGTGGTATGTGCTATCCTGTCTATGGGATGGTTCATATAAAAAGATCCCTTGCTGCCAATCGAAAAGTGTAGCCCTTGAAGTGGTCACAGCGGGTTTCCTCCCTCAATATCTGTGTGGTCCTTAACCATATTACCGTAAACAAAATGTATTGAGAGCTTCGTTAAATAAACCATTTCTTTCCTTTTTTCAAACTGCTTGCTATGAATACTAGTAAATAATTCTTATAGCATGTGTATTGCCAGATCCTCCATTGACAAGTCCTGTCATGGAGCAGGTAACGAATCCAGAGACACCTCTCAGTACAGAAATTACAATCCAAGAAGGCGCCATGTTGAATTTGTCGTGTGAAGTGACTGGAGGAAAATCGTGTGTGTTAACCGTTACAATACGATATGATGGTATTAAACACAGTCCATTTTATACGGTAGTCGGAGATCGTGTTCAGACATATGATATATGATCATTACAAATGAAATTGTTTTATTTCAATCGAGTAAATAGGAGATCTGCTGTGAAATAGCCCATGTGTTTAATTACATATTATGCCTCCCTGAAATATCAGCTATACATACTTTTTTTCGTTTTTATTTCAATTACTGTTTGTATTTAAGTACGTGCTGTGTGTATAGTGTGTTGTTCTTTTTTCTTGTATTTTGTAATTTATGTTTTGTAAACTGTACCTTTGCCAATAAAAAAGAAAAATAAAGAATTTTAAGAAGATCTGTACGCCTAATGTTATAAGGCAGTGTTTTTATCAGATAAAATGGAATTGTAAAGATGCTTCAGTTGTCTCTAGGCATTCACTAAGACTACTGGAAACTACCAGTATCCTATATATCTGTTATCAGACCTTTATAACATGTATATGTAGTTCCCATACAAAATGTTTTATGTACACTATTTGCGTGGGACTTAAAATATAGGGTAAAATGATGGCTGCAATTTTCGAGCTACATTTTACACAGTGCTACCATGGTTTGTAAAATTACCAATTGTCAAAAACAACTTGGCATACAGAGCCCATATTTCAAATGTATCCATGTAGATGACTACAAATTTCAAGTGAATCTGAAACCGAAGTGTTAGTTGGTTTGAAATGTCTGCAGTTTATTTCACGGGATGGATCAAATAAATCTTATTAACGAAACCAAAAAGTGTGATTTTAAAATCCTTCGAAAGCAGCAGAAAACACATTAGGATAGCGCTTAAGAGGGGTCAATATTTCAAAATTTTAGGGGGATGACCCCCATACACCCAGCCATAGCCTTCGCGAGTCCGGCGATCGTCTCGTTGGGCTACGCCCTCCAAACGAGTTCCGTCTGATTAAAAGTCGATAACCCCATTGGACACGCTGGTTACGGGCCTGCATATTACATGTTGTTAGTGTTATGTAATAATTGTAGTAGATTTAATTAGCCATTAGTATGTCAAAACTATTTGAAATGTACATTTACCCTTCAAATTAAATAACTACACGTGCTTTTTTGTTCAGATCCTCCATTGACAAGTCCTGTTATGAAGCAGGTAACGAATCCAAAAACACCTCTCATTACGGAAATAACAATCCAAGAAGGCACCATGTTGAATTTGTCGTGTGAAGTGACTGGTGGAGAACCGCGTGTGCTAACCGTTACAATACGGTGTGATGGCATTAACCCCAGTACATTTTATTCGGTGGTCGGAGATCGTGTTACAGGTTATCTCTCGTTAACCGTGTGGAGGAACCTCCACAATCACACCTGCCAATGTTCAGCTACACACAAGACAGGTCGATACCATCTTACTACGAGTGTCACCATTCGAGTTAACTGTAAGTAATATTGGAGTATTAAAAATATTATTTAAATTAACGTTCTTATTGGAAGAGATTCTGGTAAAATGTAAGTAATATTGTAGTAATAACATTATTTAAGTTAAAACTGATGCTGAAAGGGAAGACCTAATATGTTCGATGTTTTTTTTTCTTTTGATATAAACCTTGAATATACATATTTCAACCAAGGCAACTATTCTGAAACAACAGAAAGTTATCGTAAATATTAAGGTAATAATAATTGACAATGCTAAGGAACAGAAAAGTGCCGTATCCTCTTACAAACCAGAAAGTGAGTTTTGATAATTCAATTAACAAATAACCAAAGACAAACTGAATCTCTCTACCAAGTCCAAGATGGAATGCATCATAATTATGAAAGGTGAAAATATCCTTTCCCAATTTTAAACATTAAAATACATATTGAAATGTTAAAATTACATTTACACCTCCCCCCCCCCCCCCCACCCGCCCCTATAATTTTCGACTAATGCTTTCCAAACTGTTCTCAGTATATTGTTTTAAACTGCCATACTTCAAAATAATTATTATTGCCAAAATGCACCAAAAGTTAGATATGAAAACTGAACCATACTAATATATAATCTATTGTGAGTGGTTTAAATCTACGATTAAATAATAACACCATATAGTGTTTATAATTGATAAACTTTCTACATTATCATTGAGAACAGACTCAAGCGTATGCTCTATATCGAAACAGATGCTCTTGGTGTGACAGTACGCCATGAGGTTAACTCCAGTAACAAGATCCTAAGGGTGATATGTGAAGTAGAAGGACGTCCAGACAACTACAGCTTCTCTCCATTCACTCACTTCTGGGGCGAGGACAGAATCAGAGAACTACCAGGACAACGCGTATCGCCTAACAAGTACGTGTTGACGGTTCAAAACGTGATATACGCTGACTCGGGGAGGTATCAATGTGATGTCAGTAATGGAGTTCAAGGATTGAACAAGGTCAAAGTTCAAACTAATTTCACGTCAGTAGAAATAGGTGGTAAGTAAATGTTTTGTATGTATAAGAAATGTGGATATCGTGTGCCCATACAATATATTGACCTTTGTTTATATTTTAAGAAAGATGTAATTATATTTAATGTTTCATGTGTGTATGTGTGTTTGCATGTATACATGTATGTATGTTTCTACGTGTGTATGTGTGTTTGTATGTATCGATGTATGAATACCTTCATACTGTATGCATGTCGACATTAATTGTTACATACATAGACATTAAAGGACTGGTGCAGTGATAATTAAATCCTTTCTGCCCTCACAAATTGTCTCATGCGGTTGCTGGGACTCGAACCTGTGGCACCGAATCGCCCGAACATTGCAGACTAAAAAAAGATGCGGCATGAGCTACCCAGACATAAAAAAGGATGCTATTTGACTCAACCACATGCATGGGGCCTAGTCTACGCGGTCGATCCCGCTTACGTGCATGACACTTGACACTTGTATGTATGTATGCATGTATGCATGCATGCATGCATGCATGCATGTATGTATGTATATATATGTGTGTACGTACGCATGTATGCATGTATGTATGTATGTATATATGTATGTATCTATGTATGTATGTATGTATATATGTAATATATATATGTAATATGTGCATACATTTATCTATTTCTGTTTGAGTCTGTCTTATTTTGTGCACACATAAACACCTGTTAAATATTACTACACAACAATGTCAATTTTAACTTTGTTTTTACAGAAAACCCCATTTTGGGTGATATGGAACAGAACCAGACTGTGTCCGCTGTCCTTGGTAAAACTGTTGTTTTGGAGAGAAAGATATTCAGTAACTCCAATATTACTCTTCACACGTGGACAAACGTACGGGGTCAGAAGTTACTAGGTGAACTTTCTACCACAGAAGTGACGTTAAATATATACAGTATCACAGTCAAAGATATCGGATATTCAATCAGTTTGGAGATTCCTAAATTAAATAAAGATGACCAAGGACTTTACTCTCTGAATATCTGTAACAGCTTTGGATGCGGCCATTTTAACACAGCTTTAAACATAGCAATTCCAGGTTCATATTTGTTTAAAATATATCTATATAACTGACTTTGTTATGTTAACTAATGGACATAACAGAATAGTAAAAACAAAACATCCACAATCAGAATGGGTTATAATGTTCAC
The DNA here is from genome assembly GCF_016097555.1 of Gigantopelta aegis. Lineage (NCBI taxonomy): Eukaryota > Metazoa > Mollusca > Gastropoda > Neomphalida > Peltospiridae > Gigantopelta > Gigantopelta aegis. The sequence continues at coordinate 30,671 of NW_024534595.1, forward strand.
ACATTACCTCTTCGCACTTTTTTCGTTTTGTATGTAGTTAATTTTGGGAATATAGGTGTACTAGGTGTAATAGGAGGGATGGACAAGAGAATTGGAATAAATAAAGAAAGAAATAAAACTGATTTCGTTTCGGAATTCCTAGAATTTTTTATTTTTTTTATGAAATCTGTTAGAATGCAAAAATGGAAATTTGGGCATAACAAATTCTGATTGTGACTCCTCAATATATTGACAGCAGATTTTTCACACGTATTTGTATCTTATATTCATTTTACATCTGTATCTGTCTATTTCTTTATCTGACGTTTTTTTTCTTTCTCTCTGTTTATCTATCTATTCCTCGCATGAACTCGTGCTCGAACACTCCAAATTGATAGTCTTGTTTATCATTACCCAACTTGATGATTTTGAAGTAGGAGTCTGAGATAGTTCTGATATTAAAGGCATCATTCTACTTCAGAATCTCGTCGAATTTCTCTCTCTCTCTCTCTCTCTCTCTCTCTCTCTCTCTCTCTCTCTCTCTCTCTCTCTCTCTCTCTCTCTCTCTCTCTCTCTCTCTCTCTCTCTGTGTGTATATATGTACATGTATGTATCTCTGAGTCTATTTGTCGGATTTATAATGTAGTATCTTGGTAGTATATTATTCTCCCATTAACAAAACAAACAAAAAAAACGATCTGATGGATTTTCTTACTTGTTCTTTCAAACACCTGCTACTCTTAGTTTAAATTGTGCAAAGGTTTTCATACTCAAACATTAATTTACCTTTCTCGTTTTAACTAGCTATAAATATGCATTAATTTCAACAGGCTACATCCAAGGTACACAATAACGTGCAGTAATCAAATGCATGATCTGTTTTTGTTTTCTTGTACAGAATCTGTCGATGGCTCCACGTCTGACTCAGTTTCAGGTGTCACAGGTGTTGTCATTCTGGTGGTGATCATTGTCGTCGTCATCGTTATAGTCAGAAAGAGGAGGAATTCAACAACAAACAAACGTAGGATAAATCAGTTTTTATCGCTCATAATTTGTGTCACAAACAAATATTTTAGCGACAAAACGTAATGTATGCGATGTTTTAAATTGTGGATTAAAATGTGACAAGCTTTTATTTTGTTCACCCTTCTAGTACCTAAATATATTTCACCATACATTGTAAAAAGTTTAGTAATTAATCATGTATTTATTTATGAAATTTAAATAAAACTATGCATTTTTTTATATTATACCAGTACATTTTCCATAACTCATTATTGACATTCTGAAAGTTCTGTGAGACTGGATTCGTGTGTCCTATGATTAACTAACGTTGTCAACAATGATCAAATGATGTATTTGTCACCACATGCCGGCCCGGTGGTGTCGTGGTTAAGCCATCGTACATAAGGCTGGTAGGTACAGGGTTCGCATTCCGGTACTGGCTCCCACCCACTAATCACTAACAACTAACTAAGTCACTGTCCTGGATAGACAGCCCAGATAGCTGAGGTGTGTGTGTCCAAGACAGCGTGGTTGAACCTTAATTGGATATAAGCACGAAAATGAGTTGAAATTAAAATGGAATGAATGTCACCACATCCAGTCTGAATGCCAAAACCCTAATACGAGATTAAAGGGACTGTCCTGAGTTTGCAGCCATTGTAAGATATTTGCGATAACAGAGCCTTGTTGGCGACTACTCTTTCACACTAAATACATTTTCTTGTTTACCAGTGTTTGTATATCGAATGTGTTTGCGGTCGTATACTAATGTCTGTAGCACTCAGTTTTTACATTAATCAGTGATATATATTTTTTCGTACGTATGAAAGTACTGGGAGCTAAAATTCGGTTTGGGCTACTACAAGCATTAGGACAACAACAAACACCTTGTAAATACAGACACTTGTATTTTAAATAAGAAAATGTATTTAATTTGTATGTTATCTAAACGGCTTTATTGGTCGGAAACAGTTTACAATGTTTGTAAACTCAAGACTGTCCCTTTAAGACTGTATTGAATGGGCACAATAGTGTCTTTTGGTCGATTTATTGTATAGTGATTCTTTTGTTTCCCCAAACACACAATAAAAACATATAAGGTACAACCAACGTATTAAAGAAATGAAATACTATAATGTATAAAATGTGTTATTTCTTTTTTCGAATAGATTCCCCGGATGATGATGATCATGATTATATGAACCAGGACAACAACCAACAGGGTAATTTGAACATATATTTAATACAATATTCATCTTCTTATTTATTTTAATGGGTTATTTTTAAAACATTTAGTACATTCTCGTAGTTTTTCGCCAGTACTGAGAACAACCAGGTACTTTGATATGCATTACTTTTAAACAGATTTATCTTAAAACATTTCTATATTTCAGTATATTTTAAATACCATATTCATCTATGTATTAATACCGTACCTTTCTCTGCTGTTTAATAATATGATACATTTCTCTGTTAAGCGCTTCTTTGAAGAAAACTTGATCGTTGCCATATATAGCCATCATTTAGTTCATATACTGATGCACAAATGCAGAGATGTAAATGTGGCACTGAATGTCAGTACTATTAGTCTGGTTGTATAATTTGAAAATCAACATACTGTGGGAAAAAGGTACAGGAAAATTAATTCCTTATTTTTCTGAATCAGAAAAACAATCCCTATGTCTGGGACATGGGGGATTTTTTTTTACAGCATTTTGAAATTAGGACTTCAAAACCTATCTAAGATTCACCGAAATACGGAGTAGGGATAACACATTTAAGGTTTCGGTTCTTTATTGTTGATCTAGGTCAATGAAAATTGGCAAGAACTTACAAAAATAATTACCGTTTACTGATGTCTATGGAAGGACTTGATGTGATCATGTTATTATGATCATGTTATTTGTTTGTGGTCAATATTTGCTGTTACTATGTATGTGTTCCCTTATTTCTTTCCACCAGTATATATTTTCTTGAAAACCGTGTACATTGTTTTGTATTATTTCAGTTGAACGTCCGGCTGTGGAATATGTGAACACTGTGAACAATATGTACGATGTGAACACTGTGAATGATGTGAACACACATGCTGAGGAGCCCCATGTTTATCAAACGCTTAACAATTGAAGACCTTTTCTGAATTAAACTAGTTTCGTGTTTCTACCCAATTAAGTTTCAAACACGTTGTTCCGGACAAACACATGATATGATCGTGAATTAGTTGGTTTTCGTAAATTCCTTATTATTATACAATACCCAACGCCTACAAATTAAAAGAACTAATGAGCAATAAGAGAATTAAGTACGGTAAAAAGTTCGCAAAATTAATAAATGTAATTTGCCAGGGTTTTATACGCCCTTGTAATCCACATCATAATCAGAATGGTTTCCACACATATTATATATATATATATATATATATATATATACTACTGCTACTGCTGTTGCTGCTGCTACTACTACTACTAACTACTACTAACTACTACTACTACTACTACTACTACTACTACTATTACTACTACTGCTACTACTACTACTAATACTAATATTAATACTACTACTACTACTATTACTACTACTACTATTACTACTACTAACTACTACTACTACTACTATTACTACTACTACTACTACTACTACTATTACTACTACTACTACTACTACTAATACTAATATTAATACTACTACTACTACTATTACTACTACTGTTATTACTACTACTACTAATACTACTACTACTACTACTACTATTACTACTACTACTAATACTACTACTACTACTACTACTAATACTAATACTAATAATATTACTACTACTACTATTACTACTAATACTACTATTACCACTAATACCACTACTGCTGCTGCTACTACAGTGTTTATTATTATTGTTGTTGCTGTTATTACTACTGTTACAAATTATATCAATTACTATCATATACAAGTAAATACATGAATTATGTATTGTAATATATTATTATGTGTATTATATTTTATCCTCCTGTAAATTAGCTTGTCATATTTATTCAGGTTATTATGTATGTTCCTCTATCGCCGTTGCGGAACAGCCTGAGTGTAAATACATTTATGTTCAATTATGTTCTTTTTCAGACACGTCAACGTAGTGACCTAACACCTACCCACTGAGTCGTCAAAGCTAGCTCTTGGTGGGATAGGAACCCAGTACCTCAGGCACGGCGGAAGCAAGTAGATATTGAGATGGGGGGGGGGGGGCTGATTCAGAATTATTTGGGGTCTAACGGACGTATTTCTGCTCGGTCTGGCTGAACGTAGCCCAGTTGTACAGCGTTTACCTGAGAAGCGATGAGTCACGTGATTCCCCTCACCCCGTGGCCTTCGATATTTTCCAGTCGTGTCCAATGTTATACGACTGGTATATAGACTGTCTTGTCTTTAGGATGAGTCGGCAATTGGTGATAATGGGTCATAGAATTAAACGTCCCATGGTTGTTACATCAAAGGTTGTGATATTTGCTGTTGTGTTTGATTTTATTTATTTTTTGATAGAAGTGATATATGTTGTGGGAATATACTCTCCGTCTTTCTCTCTGTGTGTCTCTATGTCTGTCTCTCTTTCTTTCTCGCTCTATCTCTTTGTTTCCCTCTTTTCCTATCTGTCTCTCTTTCTCTCACCATATTTGTATCTTTGCATCTCTCCCTTGATTTTGGGCTGCGGGACGTAACCCAGTGGTACAGCGTTCGCTTGATGCGCGGTCGGTTTGCGAGCGATCCCCGTCGGTGGGCCCATTGGGCTATTTCTCGTTCCAGCCAGTGCACCACGACTGGTATATCAAAAGCTGTGGTATGTACTCTCCTGTCTGTAGGATGGTGCATATACAAGATCCCTTGCTGCTAATTAAAAAGTGTAGCTCATGAAGTGGTGACAGAGTGTTTCCTCTCTCAATAACTGTGTAGTCCTTAACCATATGTTTGACGCCATATACGGTAACCGTAAATAAAATGTGTTGAGTGCGTCATTATATAAAACATTTCCTTTCCTATCCGTTGTTCCACCTCCCTCTTCTTCTGTATCTTTCGGTCCGAGTATGTGTGTGTGTGTTTGTGTGTGTGTGTGTGTGTCTCTCTCTCTTCTCTCTCTCTCTCTCTCTCTCTCTCTCTCTCTCTCTCTCTCTCTCTCTCTCTCTCTCTCTCTCTCTCTCTCTCTCTCTCTCTCGTTCTCCCACTCTTTTGACTTTAGAATATGTTCAGGTGTTGTTAAAGAAACATTCCCCTTTCTGTCCTGATCTACCGGTCCAGTGCACCTCAATCATCAACGTCTCTGACCTAGATTGGGAACACAGCACCCTTATATTACTCATAATAGACCGTGCCCCCCCCCCCCCCCCCCCCCCTAGGGATTTTTCAAGATGAGTATATCTTTGAAGCCTATCCATAGACATATTCAAATCAGCTTGTGTGCCTGTAGGGCATGTTTGAGTGTAGGCACCCTATTTATTTTTAACAGAGCAAATTTCTGATCAAGGTGAATGTTCCACATAATTTTCAAAAATATTTGAAAATAATTCTGGACTATATCACTGCTTTTACTTTAAAGCTGGGTTACTGGTGAATGTATTCCACCAAAAAATAATACATTTTTGGCATCTGACTAAGCATAGTGAGTCAATGAATTTGAAATGTCCTGAGTATTACAAACATAGTATATGAAAAAACTGCATGGCAATGTTCAAGTTAACATCCAGACATATTTTGAACAGGTTTAAGACCACATTATGAACGCTATTCATGCTAAATTACATGTTCATAACAACAAACCACAAAGCAATGCAATATATGTGGTATGGATATAGTACCGGGGGTATACTCACCAGCAAAAGTTACACAGTTACCGATATACGTAATTCTCTATGTACATGTGTATATATATATACATACCGTACCTAAACATTCTGATCCTTTTATTATTGTATTGTATTTAATATCTGAAGGCAGCATTACTTAAATATGGTGCAGTACATGCTTTCTAAACCATTTACATGGATATTTTGAATATTTTTTATATTACACACAAGTCTTACAAACATAAAAAGTGAATTTACATACCATTCTAGGCAAGTCTGCATTACATATACAATGTATCTGTCTCACAACAGTTCATCTTACAATAGCTAGGTTTTTTGTTGCTTTTTGTAATATTTTAGAATTGCAGTTCTATTTATATTATGCTTAACTTATGTTTTGGTGTATATAATTGATATCTACATAGAATATTGTCATCAGGCAAATATCTAGCACTATAAAAATCTAACTTTCATTCCCCATTCTCAATCATTTTATGTGATCCAAATATGATATACTGTATGTGAAGTTTACAATTTTCTATTTCTACATCCTTCCTTTTATTCTATTAAGTAGATGTTAATAACAATTACAAAACAATATAATATGAGGTATGAATAATTATATACTTCTCAAAATAAGTTACTAGTAAGCAATGCCAGAAATGTATTAATTTCTATGTATACACATACTTAGGATTGCCTGAAGCTTTTATTATTAAAAAAACAAATTGACCTGGCTTTTTTCTATAACATGTTGAGGCTTCATTATTCAAATATGGTTAGGTATATGGAGTTTATATACTATGTTCACAAATTTATGAAGATATCCCTCTGTTCTTAGTACCAACCATATATTATAAGTACCTTTCCTCGGCATGTGTGTTAAAACATTTACAATTCATCTATCTCACAGAAGCTTGTACTATTTTTAAAAACATATTTGTATTTAAATTGTGCTTAATTTATGCTTAGGTTTACATAATTGACATCAGATATAGTCATCAGGCGTATCTAGTACTGGACTTTCTTTCCTATTTTAGTCTTATCATCTGACTCAAATATAATGTCTATTATGTTCACAATATCTGTAATTTCTTGTTTTGTCCTCTGGGCCTTTGCTCTTGTTCCTCCCTCAGTATGTCAACAACTCTTGTTATCAGATCACAAACCATCCAATTCAGCTTCATTATTTCTTTGGACATTTCTCAGCCATTTCTATGTGGTTGAGGAATACCCTGGACTTTGTGATATGACTAATACCATATGAGACCATGGCAATTTGCTCTCTTCCAATTTGCTCTATTGGTACAGCATATTTTCAGGGAATATCTACTGGATGGAAGGTTTGCAACTAATCCACAGTAGCATAATAACAGCATTCGTGGTTTGGCACTAAATTTCTCATGTGAAAGGGGTTCTTCCAAGCCACACTTGATCTAAGGAATCCCTACAAAGGTCTTAAGAGACTGGAAGACCATTTAAATGAAAAAAAGAAAACTCTGCCCTCAGCTTCTTGGGAAGAGGGTTCCATTTGTGAGACAAATTACATGTTTCAAACGCAAACCAACGCAAACCATGTCTGAGGGTGTTGTAAAGTGCACAAGAAGATGCAGAAACAAAGATTATACTTCAAAGTCTGTACATTGGTGCCAGTTCACCATCCCAGATACGGACATTTGTATACACTCAATTTGGCAACAAGAGGCATCTTATAGATGTGCACAGCATCATTAAGGATGCAGGGAAGACACCAACTAGCAATTCCAGCTGTGCTTGCCATTACTGGCTATGATACCAACAATGCTTTTATGCAGAATGGAAAACTGGAGGTTTTGAATATTCTCAAGCAATGCCAAGACTTCCTTGGAAGTTCAGCAAAAATTGATGTTCATATTTATTTAAGAAGCAGATCATTTCAATACCTGTCTCTATGGGGAGTGCAGGTGCGAATAACATACAAAAAAGATCAT
>NW_024534596.1:0-20955 GCF_016097555.1 Gigantopelta aegis
CCAGTGCTCCACAACTGGTGCATCAAAGGTTGTGGTATGTACTACCCTGTCTGTGAGATGGTGCATATAAAAGATCCCTTGTGCCTAATCAATAAGAGTAGCACATTAAGTGGCGGCCAGCGGGTTTCCTCTGCCTATATCTGTGTGGTCCTTAACCATATGTCCAATGCCATATAACTGTACATAAAATGTGTTGAGTGCATCGTTAAATGACACATTTCCCACTTCAACAACTCTTTACAAGTTATGGTTATTTGTGCCTGCTGAATGTTTATATTCATGTAAATCATCAATGTTTAGCTTCGCTATGATGTTCATCAGTGCAGGTTTCTGATATCGATTTGTCACGTGTTTGTCCGTCCGTCTGTCTGTCCATCCAATAACCTTTTCCTTCTTCTACAACTTTGATTGAATCGTTTCAAAACGTGGTACAGTGATTCTCTGGGGCACCCTCCACAAACCAATAGAGAGATATTTAGGAAATACTGAAGTTTTAAAATTTTATTAAAACATTTTAAATTTAAAATTTAAATGTCTATCTTCTTGTAGAGTTTTGATTGGATTGTTCTAAAACTTAGTATAAGTATTCTTAGGGGAAGTACCGGCCTCGGTGGCGTCGTGGTTAGGCCATCGGTCTGCAGGCTGGTAGGTACTGGGTTCAGATCCCAGTCGAGGCATGGGATTTTCAATCCAGATACCGACTCCAAACCCTGAGTGAGTGCTCTGCAAGGCTCAATGGGTAGGTGTAAACCACTTGCACTGACCAGTGATCCATAACTGGTTCAACAAAGGCCATGTTTTGTGCTATCCTGCCTGTGGGAAGTGCAAATAAAAGATCCCTTGCTGCTAATCAGAAAGAGTAGCCCATGTAGTGGCGACAGCGGGTTTCCTCTCAAAATCTGTGTGGTCCTTAACCATGTCTGACGCCATATAACCATAAATAAAATGTGTTGAGTGCGTCATTAAATAAAACATTTCTTTCTTCTGTTTTTTTTAGGGGAAGTCTTCACAAACTAATTGTTTTGGAAGTTTTATATCTTTATTAAACGTTTAAATAGAAATTTAACATTGAACATTTTAAAATCTCATCTTCTAGAGTTTTCATCGAGTAGTTCTGAAACTTGGTACTGTTATTGTGTGGCGGAGATTTCACAAACTAATACAGATACATTTTTGAATTTTGATTAAAGTTTTAAAATTTAAATTAAAATTTAACATTAGGTAATCTTTGCAAATTAATTAATGATCTACTATTGACAAAATTTAAAATTAAATAGCAGATTTCTAAAGGCTGATAGGCCTCTTGTTTCATTTATTTATCTTTAACAATCAAGTAGACAGTAATTTTATTCATGTTGGCATGGTGTCATTAATTACTTAATTTTTTTCTTTTATTCATTACCTTGTCATTTTTGGTGATTGTTTGCTTTGGGGAATTTGTTCGTCCGTCTTGTTGTTTTTTTTTAGCCTGTTGATCAGCCTGTAACATGTAAAAAACTGTAATATTTGTTCTTAATTCTTAAATTTTTTTTTAAAATATTGACTATTTCTATTTTGTAGGTGATAAAATGCCACTGAATCAAGCTGCAAGAGGTAATATATTCACCACTAAAGTGGTGTTGGAAATAGAATAAAAATTATTTTCATTGATTATTTCTTTCATATTAAACTGACAAATAAATATTTTGTAAATATCTATTTAATGGTATTCTACCTAATTTAGCATTTACTTGTTTGGGCTGTTATTGATGTACAAAGTGGTGTTTACTCTTGAAATTAAAAGAAAGATGTCCGTAAACAAGTGTTTTGTGCACTTTATTGGAACAGACTATAACAAATTTTTATTTATATGTGTCAGTTTCATTGCTGTTGCAATAAGTGAGGAACCATCTCAAATGTTTGCTAAAATTCATTATTGTTACCAGTGATGTCATTAAAAATAAAAATAGCAGATGAAAATCAAATTATAGGCGGCCATTAATCAACAAAAAGACAACAAGCATTGTTTATTGGAAGTTCGATACCCGGCGACAATTGATTCGATAGCCGACGAAAAATTGCCGGGTGGCGGCTATTAATGACATCCCTGGTCACTTGATTCTGTACTGTCATAGACTGGAATGATCAATGGTGCTACTTTAGCGAGCTGCACACCATCATGCTGATGATATTCTGACTCAATCATTGTCACTTGATTCTGTACTGTCATAGACTGGAATGATCAATGGTGCTACTTTAGCGAGCTGCACACCATCATGCTGATGATATTCTGATTCAATCATTGTCACTTGATTCTGTACTGTCATAGACTGGAATGATCACTGGTGCTACGTTAGCGAGCTGCACACCATCATGCTGATGATATTCTGATTCAGTCATTGTCACTTGATTCTGTACTGTCATAGACTGGAATGATCACTGGTTCTACTTTAGCGAGCTGCACACCATCATGCTGATGATATTCTGATTCAATCATTGTCACTTGATTCTGTACTGTCATAGACTGGAATGATCACTGGTGCTACTTTAGCGAGCTGCACACCATCATGCTGATGATATTCTGATTCAATCATTGTCACTTGATTCTGTACTGTCATAGACTGGAATGATCATTGGTGCTACGTTAGCGAGCTGCACACCATCATGCTGATGCTATTCTGATTCAATCATTGTCACTTGATTCTGTACTGTCATAGACTGGAATGATCACTGGTGCTACTTCAGCTAGCTGCACACCATCATGCTGATGATATTCTGATTCAATCATTGTCACTTGATTCTGTACTGTCATAGACTGGAATGATCATTGGTGCTACGTTAGCGAGCTGCACACCATCATGCTGATGCTATTCTGATTCAATCCACAGAACATGATCCTCGGAGAATTATAAATTGAATGAATAGCTACATGTATTTGTTTTAGGTGATGCATATGAAAATGTGGATCTAGGAAAGGACAATACTTATGCCAATGCTGCATTTGATGGAAAAGAGGATGAAGTATGTCAGAATGTCCAGGTAATATAGTTTAATGCTTAAATTTCAGTTTAAAAATTCTGATCATCAGGTTTTTGTGTCACATGAGTATGTTTTATTATGCTTACAAGCTAGTAGGTGTTTGAACAATCTAGCAGAATTTTCTGGATTCCACATATAAACGGTTGTAATTTAATCTTTCCAAAAGTTAGTTTATTTTGTTTTACGACACCACTAGAGCACAATGATTTATTAATCACAGCTATTGGATGTCAAACATTTAGTAATTCTGGCATAGTCTTATAGAGGAAATCTGCTTCATTTTCCATTAGAAGCAAGGAATCGTTTATGTGCACCATCCCACAGACAGGTTAACATATACCAATAGGCCCACTGACGGGGATCGATCTTTGTGTATCAGATTAATAGAGTCTAGTTTTGGAAATACGTGTAGGTCTTCATTAAATAAAAACAGTATTAAAAAAACTAATTAAAACTACCTAAAAACTAAAAAGCCCACTATAAAACCAGTATAAAATACAGAAATGTATGTATTCAAATCTATTTATTATGTTTATTTTCAATCATGCTCATTTCTTTGAATAGTATGGCTGTGCGACCAAGTCATCATCTAGGAAAAGTCAATTGAATTTGTTTAAATTGATTTCTTTATATGATGTTATTGCTATGTGATATTATAGATGATATATGATCTCACCAATGGGTGTGTAAGACGAAATGATATAGTATAATATATCTTATTTTGTGTTTGCAGGGAGCGAAGTGTGGCCGAGATGAAGATGGCCTAGTGTACGTTGGTATAGACTTCTCCAGCACTACCCCAAGCAGAGCCGTGCACAAGACCGAGGAATCTGTGGAGTACATGTCCATTGACTGGAACAAGAAGGCACAACCACTTCCTGATGGAGATGAACAGAAGAAAGAAAAGAGTGAAAAGTAGTAGTCACTCGGCAGCTTCTCCTTTAGAACATTTTAACTCTTTGTTTGCTGCCGGCAGCAAATGCTTCTCAATGTTACGTCCTACTGAGCCACTCCTGGTAGAATCTTGTGCCCAATAGAAGCTCTTTATTTTAGTGTAAATCGTTACTGTCTGCCCCCATTATTATACTAATACGTTTAATCACTGAAACCCACCTAAAACCAGGGCTCACCCTGGATCAAAAATACCTGTAGCCAAAATATTAGCCAAATGGAATTTTTATTAGCCATATTGAAAATGCTTTAGCCAAATTTGTTTTACGCAGTACTGTATAGAGTATTTATATATGAATATGAAAATGTATCTTTTTCAGCTAATTGTGTACAAACTGGAATAAATAGGAATAACAAAACCTTAATGGGGGTAGGGCCAGTTAATATATTACTTCGAGTTTTTTCAGCAGGGGTGGGGTTGGGATGGGCTTAAGCAATATCTTCAGTCTGAAGCCAGTACCCCATACACCCACATCCACTTCTAAGGCCTATACATTAGACATACAGAAATATGGGGGTGAGTGGATGTTTATGTATGGTGTTTTTTCTTTCTTCCTTTTTTCCCAAATAAAAATTCGAGAGCTTTTTTTTATATATAGAACTCATTATTTCTTTAAATAGCAATCTTTATGTTAGTTTGAATAACTTTTTTTATTATTATGTTGTTTTTTTTTAAGTGACCCATCAATTCCCCACCCCAAACGATTTCATAAGTTGTGCCATGTTGTTGCTGTTGATTTCAGCGTCGTGTTAAATGCTTGTTGTGATTTCTGCTTACAAAATACCTCAGCTAAGAATGCAGACTTCACCACAGTATACTCCATTTATTAAAAAAAAACCCAACAACAAATCCTTTAATAAAATTAAAATTTACAGTCTTTTTAAAATCCAGCTAACTTATTAAATGTCACCTCACAGTCTTACAAATTTATATCTAAAATTATCTAACAAATATGATTACTGTAAACTAATTTTATTCAGTGTACATTTGCAATTTGTATAATTTAAATACTGCATGTTGATTTCCGGCGATCGCGATCTGCATGCGTGCTCTCAACCATGGGTACGAAACTAACAAAAACAAAGGAATAAACAAAAACTGCAGTTAGGTATTCATTGATGCGAATAACTATTGTTTTTCTACAAATTTACATCAAGATTTACTTTTGCGTAATCGTATTGTTTAATGTCCGCAACGATGTCTCTTGACACGCGGGTGTCAGCTGACCCTGAAGCGTGACGTATATTCGCACCGATAGCTATCCTCAGTTCAGCCAACGAACGTTTTTCCTAACGTTCGCGAACTATTTGATTAATATTCGTCGTGTCCATTTGGTTTAACGCGAAGCGCACAAACCAGTCTAACGAACGTTTTGTTTTCGCTCGGTCTGGCTGAACTCAGCATTGAGATGGCCTACATGTCTTTTGGCCCTGAACTGGCATATGTATTCAAATTGACACGCATTGTTGGTTTGTTTTTATTACTTTGGTTCAAAGATTTTACAAAGTAAAAATAACAAGTTACAGATCTTCCAGACATTGCTGCCATACATGTTGAATGCATGCCGTTAAAATTAATAACCGTGATTATTAAAATAAGCAAACATTATAAGGCCTACGCTGTATTCTGCATGACACCCGTTTCTCGTTACCGGTCGCGAGATCGCTATTACGCTAATTGAATATTTGGTAGTATTATTATGTTTGAGGTGTCGGATAGATTATGTAACCGTTTGTTCACATCAGAAGACAGAAAATGGCTTAGCCAAAATTTTAGCCACTTACAAATTTTATTAGCTTTTTTTTTCTTCAAATTAGCCAATGGCTAATTTGGCTACCGACAGCGCGAGCCCTGTAAAACATTTAAGAATTATTTTCCCAGTGGCAAAGGTTACAACAGGCTTTTTCAGCAGCAAGCAAAGAATTAATTCTTTAAAAAACAAAATCCAGAATCCCAATTGCTTATGAATATACATTATACATTATGAATGTATGATCTTCAAGTCTGTCTGAGCTCTATGGTATATACGTTATTGTTTGAGACATGCTGTTACAAAATTGTGCCATTGTAAATAAATATTTTTATTTTTTATTACTGATTCCCAAAACTATTCTCATCTGAAAATATTCCCAGAAAAAAAAACAATTAAATCCATAATTGTTAAAATGTTTTTACAAAACATATTTGATCTATGTATTTAATAAACATCAGATGCTGATGTGAAAACTGTTGTATGCTAATTATTATTATGATTATTATTAATATCATTATTGTTATTAATTAGTTAGTTGTGCAAGACTAAGTGCAAGTGTATGTTCAAGAAAGCTGAAAATAGTCATTAATTTGTCATTATTGGAACACGTTTGTTCATGTCTTGTAATATGTTGCAATGTTATTACCTGTGTCAAAATAATGTAATTACATGACACATAAATCCAATGCATTAATATAAAACTTATTAGATACACATATCTACAAATCAGTATTATTACTTCTAATACACTTGTGTACTGAATTTGTTTTTAAGTATGCTTGTTGAGCTTTTTAATGAGATTTATATCGGAGTGTTACCTACTGCAAATCAGCTTCTTTATGAAACCACTATAATTAAGAGGAGCTTGTTTTTTCAAAACCAATTTTAAACACATTCTCAAATAAATTAAACTCACCAGTCTTTTGTTGTCTGCTAGTTATACAGTGATTACATTCCTTGTCATTAATAGAATGAAGTTTATAAATTAAACTCACCAGTCTTTTATTGTCTGCTAGTTATACAGTGATTACATTCCTTGTCACTAATAGAATGAAGTTTATTCATTATGGATTGCTAATAAAAATTGGTGAAATTTGCTTTCTGTTAGATAGGAAATAAAAACTTAAATAATTGGTCTCTTTGATGTTTGTAGAACAAACAGGTTCTTAATTAGTGTAAGTAGGGTGTTGAGGATTTGTCGCCTGGGTGATTGAACAATCGTGATATATATAGTAGGCAAATAAGATTTAATAACAGTAGCTTGTGTTCGTGTAAACAAATTTTTATATTTGTTTTTATTGATGTATAAGTTAAATGTCAAAAGGACACATTCCACTTTAATTTAATGTTAATTTAATACCATATATGAACATATAAGGTCAACTGAAAAGAAATGTCAATTTTGCAATGACTACTGTTGCAAATTCTGTAAGATGTAAGATCTGAACCTGGGACACGATAAGAGTTAATTATATAAATAATAAGTAATTTATAGTGGTTAATTATAATTCTGTAAGATGTAAGATCCGAACCTGGGACAAGGTAAGAGTTAATTTTATAAATAAATTTAATAGTAGGTCATTTATAGTGTTTTATTATAATTCTTTTGCAGTGTTAAAATGGATAAGATTTTTTTTTACAGAGTCCAGTTAA
Source organism: Gigantopelta aegis (assembly GCF_016097555.1). Classification (NCBI taxonomy): domain Eukaryota; kingdom Metazoa; phylum Mollusca; class Gastropoda; order Neomphalida; family Peltospiridae; genus Gigantopelta; species Gigantopelta aegis. The sequence continues at coordinate 7,377 of NW_024534596.1, forward strand.
TGCAAATATAAAATGAATACAATTGTTTTTACAATATGCATATACGAAATGTTTGTGATACAGTTGTTTGTGCATAATAGTTTCCGATATGTGCTGAACTATTTTTCTTTGTACTGTTTATAAATGTGTGTATATACATGCATTTGTATAATCACTTTTCTTGTCCACATTTTGGTGTTCTTCAGTGTTGTATATATGATGGTTCCTTACCATGGACACTGTAAAATATATGTATATCAATAAATACATATATATTTTTAAATATGTTTAATTTTAATAACCTATATGTATGAATTCTCAACAAAGCTTTATCATTTGTGACAATATAAAAAACATAGCTTGAGTTGTTTCTACATGTATATATAGCCTAACAGTCTTCAGATATTCTTCCTCTCTCATTTAGATTTTTTCCTTCTCTAAACACTGTTAAAGTAATAGAATGTTAAAGGCAAAAATATTATTATTAGTTCATTTTAAAATCTTCATGATTTAGCAATATTTTTGTTATGTCTGGTTTTTGAAGAAAACAACTGAAAATTGGGATATATCACGTTTTGAAAAAAAATGTATTAGTATAATTACATTTATCAGAAAATAAGACTTGTTAGATTTGTGACAAATGGTGTACATGTTAGTTATATCCATTCTTATTATAATAGGAATATCATACATTTGCATTTATAAATCAGTTAAGCAAAAAATAGAAAAAGGTTATTTTTTTAAGATCTAAAAACAAATGAATACTAGTATGTCGCATTTTGCATCTAAACTATTCATGTCTTCATTTATTTACCTATTAGTTATTGATTACTTTTTGTTTGTCTTATTTAAAGTAGTTTGTGTTTATATTCTTAATTATGGTTTGAAATCCATGCTAGAGATCAACAAATAATTTGTCTCTTTCTTTTTATATGTATATGAAATTGGTTCAAATAGACTGGTATAGCATTTGGAGTGTAGTAATTTTTCGTATAAAGCTTATTTCTGTTGCCACTGATTTGAAAGCATATTATTCAGAACTACATGTCCATTTGTCAGATATTTTGTCACGTTTCCTAGAGGTGAACCCACTTAGCTACATGTGAATTAATTAACTAATCTGACCTTTTACAGTTGTAAACTATCTTAACTGGTTTTTCGTGATATGAATTACATTCCAAAACAGCACTTGTTCTTCTCTACATATTTTAGTATAAATATTGGTTTTAATTATAAATTTATAAATATTGGACTGTGGAAACTATAATGTATATGTAGTTGTCTGTCAAGTAGTACACGAATTACGCATATTAAGATAGTGTGACATGACAGCTGTGAGGTCAACCTGAGATTTCATTCTGGCATGAGTTGGTGAATTTAGATGATCAAGTGAAGTGTCGGAAAGTAGTTGATGTGATCGAGTTGTGTATTGTCAGTCACCTGGTTTAATGAAAGAGGTTTTGTTAAATGACTTGATGTTGACAAGAGTAAACGAATTCTAAACCCCATAGCGATTCGTCCAGTATTGGAATAATTGGCAATGAACAATGTAGCTGTTACATTATATATTATTGTTAGTTTTTGTATTGCATGATTCTGTAGTGTGGGAACAAATTATTTAGATTGAAAATTGCAGTATAATCCACAATAAGTATACTGGAAGGTCTTGTTTAGATTAGAAATTAGAACTGTCCTCTTAGTTCAGTTGACACACTTTAATTATTCCCCTCACTGGAAATAATTATTTATTTACTTAAGTTTTAGATTTAAGTTCTAAATAATAAAAGGTGTCTTTTGTCAAAACACTAATGTAGTGTCTGCATGTGTTCTAATGTATAATGTTCTACTGGCAGTAGGTAGTGGATACTTCGCTAGATTCATCTCCTACATTTAACACATGGTCAATTATAACAAAACTCATAGATAATGTAGTGTCTGCGTGTGTTCTAATGTATAATGTTCTACTGGCAATAGGTAGTGGATACTTCGCTAGATTCATCTCCTATATTTAACATTTGTACGCGGGTCATTATTATAACAGGATACCAAATGCAATTTAATAATCAACTTAATTTTTACATGTAAAAGCTTTCTTTACTTCGCTTTTTAAAGCATAGGTGGGGACATTTATGATGCTGGGGGCTGGCATGCATAAATCTCAGCTGAAGATTCACAAACAACTGTGGTCATCGGCCATGCTTGTTGTTACCGGAACACGCCGGAACTGGAGATGTAAGGCAAGGGGATGTAACTCTGCCTAATTTTTTTCGCTGATTTCTAATAGAGGCTATTAATTAGCTCAGTCATGTGAATTCTGGACAAAGGGTCTGTGGAAGAATGTAATTTAACTCAGAGGTGTAGTATAACTTGAGTGGGGAGGTATGTAGTCCTAGAAAGGCAGTAGCTAGTGGCAATTTCTATTATTTCAAATTCAGTTGGTAGAGCGATTGAGTCTCATACAGAGGTTCTGTGATTCAGTGAAGGTTGATTTATCTGTTTAACTAATAACATGAATGCCATCATCAGGCTATGATTTGGTTGATCATTTGAAATGCTCACTGTTATATATTTTTAATGTACTTAATAAAGTTCCCATTTTTTTCTTATTGAAAACCTTGATTTGGTGTTCCGTTTATTATGTTGTTTTTGTTTACTATAATCATTTCATATTAATGTTAATTGTATATATATTACTATCTGTTTTAGCATAACTGAACATACTAAATACATTGCAGGTAGAATTGTCTGTATATTTACAATATTTTAGACTATATTTATACTTCAATCCATTATTTTCTTAGAATATATATATGCATATTTGTTTCTGACAAAATATATTATTGTTAAAATTATATTTTCTTATAAGCAGGTGTTCTTTTTATGAATCTATTGTTATTATGAATTTTTACAGTCATTTAGCTCATTCAATCGGGACAAAGTATCTTCATTGATGCTCAATGCAAAATGGAGAGTTTTAGGCAAGTCCAAGTTAAAATTCCATGCTAACACTATGTTTTGTATAATTTTGAAAATAAAAGGTTAATTAATTGTTTTGACCAAACATTTGCACAATTTATTGCATGCTTCATTCAGGACAATTTATGAATGTGATGGACTATAGAAACAATGAATGTTGATCATATGCATTGTTTAATCAGAGGGTCTGGCTACTGGACTGAGGAGCCTATATAACAATTGAGGGGTTCCTCCCTATAGGACACCTAATAAAAGAGTCATCATAAACATATACTGGACGTATAATAGGGTCATTTCTTTGAAGATTATAGAGGCTAAAAGCAGCTCTGTATACATGTATACAGAACTGAGCCTGGGAATAATGACTAAATTACACATGATTGAATCATTGTTTTAGTTGTAAACTTATTTGCAATAAACAGTGTTCCAGGCAGGACAAAAAGGATATCCTTACATGAAATGACATAATATTATACTCAAAACAACTGAGTGCTAGTAGATAAATATGATTTAAAACATACAGCTTCTATATGTCAAATTTCTAACAGGTTCTAAAAATTAATGATTTCAACAACAATTAGAGCAAACAAAATGACAAGTATATTTCGAACCATTGCATGAAAAACACAATATGTGCAAGATTTTGCGTGTATCTTGGGTAAAATGTTACATAAACAATATTAGTTAGTCATGAATGATCAAAACTTGATAAAGTAATATGACATTAGAAAAATATTGCCCAAAGTGTTATGACCCATAATGTTTTGTTATTGAGTAAAATAACTGCTGATATAATACAACGTTCAAACTTAAAAGATGTTTTCAAAATATTCCTCTCCTTGTTTGATCAATGTCATGTGAAATTCACATGTATCTTATTAGTGGTATGGTCTAGCGAAACCAGACAATACAGAGAATGTGTTTGTTACCTTGGACTTGACTTGTACGTTGTCCAAACATTCTGTGATTAACAATGAAATGTTAGCTCAACTAAATGTGTTTATTTTTATAGATGTGAACAAAATTTGTATCATGTTGTTTGTTATAAAGATCCTAACATTTTGTGATTTTGTAAAGTATGTTGATGATCGAACCAAGTTATTATTGTTGCTTATATTCACTAATCACCATAATATTTATTGTATGTTACATTAATGATTAAATTAATTGCTATGCATAATAAGAATGTAATATAAATATTTACAAATAACATATTTTATTGTGGTAACTAGCTGTGTTCATGTAAAACTTTGTTCTAAAAAACCCATTAAAATCCTCAAATGCTACCGGAATTCTATGTCGTAGGTTTCGGTAATTGTCTAGTTTTCAAAAACATATGTTGGTTCCATTTGCTATAACCTAACTGATAAGCCACCTGTCTAATTATTTCATCAGTTGGTTAACAAAATATTTATATTTAGCTACTAACTGAAGACATAAACAATCTGATTAAAATTAGCTCTACTGGGTCTAGCCAGTAGATCTAACAGCATTGCGTGGACTCCCATGTCCAGGTGACAATTCATCTATAAATAACAATTTAAATATCGACCAATTACACTTCGCCTTTTATAGCGTTATTCGGGAACATACAGATTCTAACAATATCGGGTGAGACTATTTATGCAATAGGCGAACTTGTTGGTCTATTTCAACATTGACAAAAAAGGGGGAAAAGTGCAGTAATAAACTTTGGATTGTATACTAGTATAAACAGATTTTATGGCTATACCATCACGTTTTGTTTTTTTCGTCTTCAAACAAATTTTATATAAAATTTTATATTGCAATTAGTTTCCGGCATACTTCGTAATTCACCTGAATTATTTCGTATACCCTCGGCATGATCCAGAATGTTTTCAAATCACTGGCATGATTTTGCAAGTAAGGTTTTGATTGGTCGAATGAAAGGTTAACTGGACATGAGCTCCAACGGGCTGCTATTAGATCCACATGTAATAGTGCAGCTATAAGTTTAATTAGATTGAGACATAAAGTATCTAATATATTTTAGCTACACTATTTGCAAAATAAATGTACTTTTTTGTTAATTATATCAGTGCAACACTCTGTAAATTACATCATCACCACCTGTTTTTTTAAGAACTGATAAAAAATATATAAGTGACATTTTAGTAAATATTGTATCTATGCATATGTTATACAAAGCAAAACCTAAAATAGAATGTTCAAGCTGAATAATCAGAAAACTAGTTATTGTAAAACTGTAAATAAAAAGAACATCTTCCACTAACTGAATAGTGACAAACATTTTTCCTTTTATTCTTGTTAGCAATTTACAAATAAGTATTACTTTAAAGTGCTTCATTGAGGCTATGTTTTTATATACATATATATCTAAAGAATGGTAGATGTCTTGTAATCTTATGATACTATTACCGGTATTATGTAAGTATATACAGATATTACACAAGAAACAACCTAATTTTCAAGTAAATATGTGTTATTTCGTAAAAATTAATAAATGTTTGTTATTATGCAAAATTAAGGAACTTGTACATATGCATGTTATTATTATAAGTAAGTAAAAACTTACATTTTTATTGTGCAAAATTAAATTACGATATTGCATACCAAAAAACCCACATATATTTGCAAAATAAATTTGTATGTAACCGTAAGCTATAGAGAGGGAAAAACATGAAATAAAAAGTGCAATCATTTTGATACTTTCCAATGATACAATAACAAGTTGGTTTTACTTTTTTTAAATGGATTCAGAGGGGGTTGGGGGTAGTATATAGGAGTATTCGGGTCAGAGTATTCATGTTTTTTGTTTTTTGTTTTTTTTAAGAGTGTTTTTTCCATTTGAGAAGATGGTACTTGTAAATATATTTCATTGTTTTACCAATCTAATTGCTTTGTTATCACGTGATTTACACAATTTTATTTTATCTTTTGCTAACCGTTTGTCTCTTGCATACTGTTGATTTACTAAATAAAAATAAAAATGAACCAATTGTTTTATTGATTTGTCAAGATGCATTGCCCTCAAAACAATGGTGGGGGGGGGGGGGTGTAAAAAAAAACGACAGTATGTGGTCTCGTAACAATGTTACCAATGCAAAATACAAGATCAACTACACTTTTTAAAAACTTGTGCGTTAATTTTATTAATGAACTTACGTCATCTGAAACATAAACTATATCGGCCACAGTATTAAGGTAAATGACCGATCGTCTCCAGAAAACTATTCATGGAAAAGCATAGACATTAAAACTGTCACGGAAGAGTAACAGTATGTTGATTTTGTTCTGGTCAAAAAAAAAGTCATGTCATTTGATATCAGTGGGCAGCACTAAATATAAACATAATTGGTTTAACATCATGGCTACTGCAGCCTTTCATGTACATGTATTCATGGATATCTTTCTGGTTTGGGGCAATATCTGATCTGTCGAGTGCTCAAAACTGGAAAGTTCAAAGGACATGACATCACTTTCAGTCTAGGTCCAATGGTATTGGGCTACATTTAATTGTGTCTTTAGGTTTCAATGGTTGTGTGCAGGTGAAAACGCTTTCCAGTTAGTATAAAAATATGTCTGGATTCCACCAATGAATTACAGGATCAAGAGGTGGCTGCTGTAACATTCTAGTACCGACTGTAACATTCTAGTACCGACTGTAACATTCTAGTACTGGCTGTAACATTCTAGTATCGACTGTAACATTCTAGTACCTACTATTCTAGTACTGGCTGTAACATTCTAGTATCGACTGTAACATTCTAGTACCTACTGTAACATTCTAGTACTGGCTGTAACATTCTAGTACCTGCTGTAACATTCTAGTACCGACTGTAACATTCTAGTACCGGCTGTAACATTATAGTACTGGCTGTAACATTCTAGTACCTACTGTAACATTCTAGTACCTACTGTAACATAGTACCTACTATAACATTCTAGTACTGGCTGTAACATTCTAGTACCTGCTGTAACATTCTAGTACCGACTGTAACATTCTAGTACCGGCTGTAACATTCTAGTACTGGCTGTAACATTCTAGTACCTACTGTAACATTATAGTACCTACTGTAACATTCTAGTACTGGCTGTAACATTCTAGTACCTGCTGTAACATTCTAGTACCGACTGTAACATTCTAGTACCTGCTGTAACGTTCTAGTACCGGCTGTAACGTTCTAGTACCGGCTGTAACATTCTAGTACCGGCTGTAACATTCTGGTACCGACTGTAACATTCTAGTACTGGCTGTAACATTCTAGTATCGACTGTAACATTCTAATACCTACTGTAACTTTCTAGTACCGACTGTAACATTCTAGTATCGACTGTAACATTCTAGTATCGACTGTAACACTCTAGTACCTGCTGCAACATTCTAGTACCTACTGTAACATTCTAGTACCTACTGTAACATTCTAGTACCGACTGTAACATTCTAGTACCTACTGTAACATTCTAGTACCGACTGTAACATTCTAGTACCAGGTGTAACATTCTAGTATCGACTGTAACATTCTAGTACCTACTGTAACATTCTAGTATCGACTGTAACACTCTAGTACCTGCTGCAACATTCTAGTACCTACTGTAACATTCTAGTACCGGCTGTAACATTCTAGTACCGACTGTAACATTCTAGTATCGACTGTAACATTCTAGTACCGGCTCAACGGATCACATACACAGCGTTTCACCTACTTCATGGCTGCGATTATGTTTGTATTTATACATCTGATTTTAGTAATACAAATATTAAACGTTATCCACATGTTGTTTAATTCGGGGAAAAAATCAGTAGTACTGATCCCCATAGCTGATAAAATATTGGAGATTCAGCAGGCAGCCCTTGTGTAGAATCCCTCTTCTCTCATTGTAAAATACTACACGGTTTTTTTTAATAAAGAACAAGACACATGGGCACACATTAAATACTTTATTACAGAAAAAAAAATATGCACATACACATAATATCTCATTTTAATTGTCCTATAGACCAACCATATGACAAATAAATGATGCACGCGGCATAAACAGTTGCCTGAAATGTGAAAACCCCCAAAAACTCACTTCAAATGAAAATGAAACAAAAACAAGCTAGCTGATATTTTTCTTGTGTACTTTTCGTTGCAATGAACGTGCGATCAATTTGATAATTTAAAATTAAATTTAAATGAGAGATACTGACGAAATCCAAGCGATGAGAAAATACCCCCATTTGAAATTTGACATTGAATAGTAAAGTTTTTATTGTTTAACGACACCACTAGAGCACACTGTTTTATTAATCATCCGCTATTTGATGTCAAACATTGGATCTTAGAGGAACCCTGCTACATGTTTCCATTTTCCTACATACATGGCAACACATACCATTGATATACAAATCGTGGGGCATTGCTTGGGACACGAAAAAAAAACAATCTGTTAATGGGTCCATTGAGGTGAGTCGAACCTCAGATTAGCACTCTACCGACAGCTAGATGCCGCCCCCGACACTGAATAGTGACTGTAATATTGAAATTGACCAACTATCAAACAACAGACTACTTGTGCAGTATATTTTCCGGTATGTGACATGGGTCTGTTCGACGTTCCCACAAACTCCCGTGAATAAATGGTATTTGGTGTCTTTCACTAATGAAACATCACAGTGCACATATAAAGTCTACTGCTCTCTCTCTCTCTCTCTCTCCTCTCTCTCTCTCTCTCTCTCTCTCTCTCTCTCTCTCTCATACACATCCACTGGTTAATCTCTATTATAACACTAAATCGTGGATGTTTTCTTTACACCTTGTAGATAAACTTCTCAAGTTTGCTGTAATTCGGATCTGAAAAAAGTACATGTATATTAAATAATTCCAAAATAGTAAAAGAATTCTTTTACTCTTCCCCAATATTCCTTTATTTCAACTAATTGTGAGTTGAGAATTTTATTTCTAATATTCAAAGTGTACAAAAAAATGGCATAATTATATCTAATGACATCTTATGCCATGTTACGAAAAAAAAAGAGTACTATTTGCCAGATATGTAATGTGACATTAGCGAAGACACAAGTTGTAAAACAAAATAAGCACATGTTTCACTCGTTTACTGCTTTAAGTCGCTGATGTTAGTTACTAACGAATACGTCTGACATTAACAGTATGGACTAGAGATATATTTACTATTTACCAGAGCTGTGTAGATTTTGATACACGTGAGTAGAGAGAAAGTAGGATGTATCCGCACCTCCGGACGGAGGTACTGTGGGCGTGGCCTGATGATTGACAGGGGGCGTGGTCTAATGTAACACGTGGTCATATGATTGACAGATGTAGTTTAATTATGCATGACGTCGTTTGATTGACAGGTGTCCTTTAGCGAATAATGATTGGATGACCTAGTTTTTTTTTTCAAAAGGAACAAAGATATCTATTGAAAGTACGGCTTTTGTTAGTTATTTAATACTAATGTAGAGGTACAGACGTGACGTTATTGAAACCAGTTGTACGTAAGTGACATTTCCTTTTATCCTGCCATAATGGGTGTCCTTTCTATTGAATTCTAATTTTTAAATCTTATGAAAGTGTGAGTACAGTTTACAGTTAATCTACTAGTATCCTGTTCAAATTATTTAGACCCAAAGTTTTTTGCAAATGTTACGTTTAGTTCCTATTCGATATTTGTTTTCTTTGCATTTACATGAAAAACAAACCCAAACCCCGAAACAGGGTTTATATACAAATCATCATATAAAATGCACGAAGTTACTTAATTCCACTTTTTAAAAATCTCGGTGTCGTTTGAATGCACGTTATTTTCGCCTATAAATAACTAAGGTCATTTGCATATCAAAAGCATCATTCTATAGTGCGTTTCAAACTAATGTTCGGTTCTATCGTCCTATCAGCACAAATCGTAGTATGACCTATACTTTAAGAAAATATCTGTAAACATGAAGCAGGCGCGGATTCAGGTGGGGAGTTCAAGTGACAAAACCTCAGTTGAAAAAAAAAATATGTATCAAATATTATAAATATATTGTGGAATACACAAGCGCGCGCGCTGAAGGGAGAGACAGACATACAGAGAGAGAGAGAGAGAGAGGAGAGAGAGAGAGGGAGAGAGGAGGAGAGAGAGAGAGAGAGACGTCATTTATTGTAACGACACGCTCAACATATTTTAATCTATTGTTATATGGTTATAGGGAGAGAGAGAGAAGAATATGGTATGCATGGCGATTGGGCTTGACGGGGCGGCTGAGTGTGACCCTCTGGCACAACCCCAACCCCACTTAAGGCTTCTTTTGTATATGGAGCGGGACGTAGCTCAGAGGTTTAAAGCGTTCGCTCATGGTAGGTCGACTGATCGATCCCACATGGTGGACCCATTGGGTTGTGTCTAGTTCAAGCCTGTGCACCACAGCTGATTTATAAAGGCTGTGGTATGTGCTTTCCTGTCTATGGGGATGGTGCATATAAAACGTCCCTTATTGCTTATTCAAAAATGGCTTATCGGAAAACAGTGGCCCATGTGGCGGTGATGGGTAGGCGAGTTTTCTTTCTCACTGTCATAATGCTCCTTAACCGTTTTGTCTGATTGCCCACATAAACGTATATCAAATGCGTTGAGTGTGTCGTTAAATAAACATTTCTCTCGTATGTATGTGTAGTCTATATGCATTTCTAGTCGATTAGTTTATAGGTTGTTAGGTTGTTTGATAGTGAATGATATGGAAATAAATTGTTTTTGGTGTTAAAGAGTTCATGCATACATTAAAGTAATACTCCTGATGGGTATGGAGAAATAACTCATTTCTTCGTCACTATCTTCGTTAAGGGGGACTATCACAGGGGGTATTTTATTTCTTATAAAACTATTTTGTTTACTAAAATCTTCTTCGATCTTTATTACTGTGTGCCCTTTGACTTGACTCCAGATCAGTTCTATCGGATTGAGTTCAGAATGTCTTGGCGGCAGTCTTAGACACAAGTGCCCATGGCGTTCAGCAATATCATCAGTAACAAATTGCTTTGCACATTTGTTACTTTTCACAAGTCATAAAGAACTGGCTTGTCATGTTACTCTCAAAGGTATATTTTTGTTTCGTAGCACGACTGAATTTCTTCCTTTGTAGCGTTTAGTGCATGACATCGTGTAATCTCAGTTAATTTGTTGTGGTAGCTTGCGTTATCCATGGCGATAACAGAAGGTTCTGGTAGAGAAGGCATAAGTTGTTCTTCCAACCATTTGATGAAATTGTCATGATTCATCTCACCATGATAGTCTCCGTCTGTTTTTTTTAGCCTCAAAGATCAAATCACAGCCATCTATCCAATCCATGATTTATCACAGCCAGCATGACAAATAATAAGTCTTTTTCCCTTCCCAGTCACCGAACAGAGTTTAGGAACTCGATCAGCAGCGTCTGATTTCGGCAGGTGATTGGCGGTACTTGTGCCCTGGTGGATATCTGTCCAGTGGTGGGATGTTGTGTGGTTGACATTCACCCAGGTCTCATCTTGATACACTATTAAATACCCCTGTTCTCGTAAACTGGATATTTCATGGAGATAGGACAGTCTCCGGGGGGGGGGGGGGGGGGGGGGGGGGGGGGGGGGGGGGGGGGGGGGGGGGGGGGGGGGGGGGGGGGGGGGGGGGGGGGGGGGGGGGGGGGGGGGGGGGGGGGGGGGGGGGGGGGGGGGGGGGGGGGGGGGGGGGGGGGGGGGGGGTGGGGGGGGGGGGGGGGGGGGGGGGGGGGGTGGGGGGGTGGGGGGGGGGGGGTTGTCTGATATATTTGCGTCCTCAAAAAATCACTTTTCCGGTTGTAGACATTGTTTGGTATTTAAAATCGAGGTCATGGAGTGTTCTTCGTAAAGTTGATATGGATATGTTGATTCCACATTCTCCGTTAAAGCCACGTTAATCTTATGTAATGTAGGTAATCGCCCTCTCTATAAATCTGTATACTCGTCGTCTAATAACATCTTTCTGTTTTCGGTCGCGTTTTTTTAACACTGATTTTCTGTGCTTGGATTCGTAGAGCTTAGATTTTTCACAGTTTCTTTTTATCTGGTTGAAAACCGAAACTTCAGTGCAGCGGCAACTCGATCGACAATCGATAAGAAGCCTACCTAGGTCTACCGCGCTTGATATTCATCTTCAAAATAATCGTAAAACGTTTCTATTTTACATCAACTGAAGTGTTTTTCGATTTACCCATATTTTTTTCCTCAAATAACACATAACAAGAATGTCGACTACACATTTTGAATTAATTTATATATTAACCCTAAACCTAACTTGTATTTTACGTGGTTTTACACATTGCTACACATAGCATGTGGCAGTCATAGATCGAAATAATGATGTTATTGACCAAGCAATGCTATCGTATTTGAACATTCGGGCTGTGTCTGCGGGGTGAAAAAGTGGTTGAACCCATACGAGTCTGAACAATAGCCCTTTTGTTTTTCGCATTACAATGTAACACCCAACCCCCCAACCCCAGCCCCTAGCACCACCCTAAATACTATATATATATATATATACGTATGAGTTCCAAAAAGTTTTTTTTAGAGGCAAATTAAATTAACATTTTTATTATTTTGTGTTGGTGGCCTTTGACATTTTATCCCCCCCCGCCCCCCCCCCCGAAAACCCCCCCCCCCCCCCCCGGTTCTTGGGTCCGGCCCTGCATTAAAATTATTTATAAATTGGAAAGCACATTCCTTCGGTGTGTGAGGTGATTTGTGTTTATTACTGTGCTACACCTCAGTTGTGTTAGGTTAGGTAGGTATGCTAATAGATAATTGATATAATAAAATAAAAAATACCTAATACATTTGCTGAATTTTGTTTAATATAATGCACCTACAAGAAAGGGTTAAATGTTCTGTTTGTTTACTCTATTTTTAACGGAAAGATTAGACATTGCTGTTACACACTGCAAACACATAATAACCTTGATTTAGTGAACAAGCTATAACGGCCTTCACGTCAGCCTCAATCCCAATGTTTGATATGCAATGCCTTATTTTTATAGGCGAAATAACGTTGCATTCAAACGACACAAGTTTTTAAAGTGGAATTAAGTCAACTTCGTCATTTTATATGATGAATTTGTCATATAAAACGCTGTCCGGTGTTTGGGTTTTTTTCATGTAAATGCAAGAAAACAACTATCGAATAGGAACTAAACATAACATTGGCAAAAACTTTGGTCTAAATAATTGACCAGGATAATAGATATATTCTACGTTTATTATCTACCCTTTCATTAAGGTTGGGGTTTTTTGGGTTTTTTTGGTGTGTTGTTGTTTATTTTAATTTGTTTAAGAATGAAACCGTCGAGATGGACCTACGAACATGTGATTATTTATAAAGCATTTATTTTCACAAACTGTCGTATGTCGAAAGTCTGTGAGCATTTCCTGGCCGCGAACCTCAATGAACGGGTTAGTATATAATATGTTAAAATTTACATTGGCTATAAAGTAAACATTTTGTTTGTCGAATTTCTAAGTTGACAACGTAAAGCGTACTCTGTCGTAACAAAGATGCGGGGGTCAAACTAGCCAGGCAAATATGAGGAAACTCGTCTCGTCCTGACAAAAAAAGCAGGTCTTGTTTGTGGGTGGTGTTTTTAAAA
>NW_024534597.1:0-19301 GCF_016097555.1 Gigantopelta aegis
AATTAAAAATTGAAAAGTAAGTTATATTTTAAAACTTGGTATTATCTTCATTAAAATTTGATTTAATTTTACAGAGACAGCAGAAGGCAAAGAACGTGTGATTTTTAAAGGAGATAGAAACAATGATGAAAGGTCATCAACAGAAAGTGATCTAAGAAGATTTGTAGTAATATGTTAGGTTGTTGTAGACTAGAGGAACCATACTTTAGTAGTAGAATTTATTAAATATGGCAACTATTGAGCTATATCAGAAAATGATAAAGAAAACACAGGTATGTACCAATAACTACCTCTGTTATTAGGTCTTCACTAAAACTAATGACAAATATATCAGCTGTTATTTTCCTTGTCTTTTGGTAGGCACCAAGACACTTGGTGTTAATGGTCCAGGTACCATATTTGGTAAGATGTTACTTGCTACTTTGACTTTAATTAATCGAGTTTGCTTGATTGTACTAGTTAAAATTAAAAAAATTACAAGGTCTATTATTTATTGTAGGAGCCACTGGGAACTTACTCAAACTTGATCCTGAAAGTCAAATAGATGAAATGGGACATTTGACTGAGAAGCATCTCCTTGATTTTCCCCTTCGGCAAATTGCTGCAGGAATGGTAACATACATGTCTTACAAAATGTACAAGATCACTAACTGCATATTTTCTAGGAATTTTCTTGCTAGTCTAGATATTGTACATCGTGATCTAGCATGTCGTAAAATTCTTGTTGGAGAAGGAAAACAGTTAAAATCTCTGATTTTGGTCTCTCAAGAGTTGTCCACAAGATGAGGTGTACACATTGACTAATCATGGCCGTCTACCCTGCGTTGGATGGCTTTAGAATCTATCTTTCATCGTGAATTTACATCTGCATCTGATGTTTGGTCATATGGAGTAGTCCTCTGGAAATATCCACCATGGGTTAGTTATTGTAGTTACATTATAGTTAATGACACATCTTATATATAGAGCATTTCCATACTCAACAATGCAATAAAGAGAGTTGCTGAAATTACTTAAAAAGGGCTATCGACTCCCAAAACTGAGAACTGCTCTCAAGAGATGTATGCTTAACATTTAAAAATAGATACATCTGATTTTATGCACACCACTAACACTTTATATCTTTGTTTCCTCTTTCAGGTTTGATGTCATGAATCAATGTGGCATCCTGATCCAAAAGAGGTCGACCCAAATTTCTGATATTCATAAATTATTTGATTATTTCTTAACTCAACACACACAAAAACAATATCCTTACATTGATATGGACTCAAGTGTACCCTATGTTTTTTTGACACCTCCATCTAAAAGCTTTCTCAGATTATCGAACTCAAGAACAGATTATTCAATCTTGATGAAGAAGATGGTCTGGTCTATTATATGCTATGAAGGTGCATGTAGTAGTGATATGGGAGTACTAAAGAACTCAGTCCTGAAGAGAGCTGTCTGTCGGAGATTGAGTCATCATAGTGGTAACTGCACTTTTAGAGTCCCGGTTGCTGTTTGAATGTATCTGTAAAGAACAACTGAACAAAACACTTTGATGATGAAATCTGATAAGTATCGTATGATCAATTACGTGGTGGAGAACATCCATTTCTTATCCGAGTATCTTGTAATGACAAACAATCGCATGATGCTGACCAATACTTTGATCAGTTAGATATGGAGAGTGATGACATACCAGATCACCTTCTTCCTCCATTACACCAGTATGACTTCTACAATGATATCTGGATGAAAAACATTGTTCCACCATTACAGAGGTGAGCTGTGAAGACTATGGTGATCAGATGGAGGACAGTGCTGTTTCTATGACAACAGAAAGTGACAGAGACCACTATAGAGGACATCACTATGAGTTTAAAAATGTACTACATTAATGATTTGTTTTATCCCTCATTGTTTTGTTTAGTTTATACTTTAAACGTAGGGTTAATCCATAAATATGAGAATGTTTTAGTCAATTAGTAAAATAATAATTATTTTTCCACCAATTAATTAAAAAAGAAGTATTTTCAATTAATGTTTTTATAGAATTACTAAAATTAAATTCAAAAAGAACTGCCAAATTGACAAACATTAAGTTGGTTTAAATTCAATTAGATTTAATTAAATGTAATTTGTTCAACTGTAGTAATTTTGATAATTAATATTATATATATAGTCAGATGCTCTATATTTTTTATCTGAGTTACAGGAATTAGAAAACAATTAACATTTAAAAAAAACTATTTAATTTAAATTTTTTAAAAAGAACTAATGACTACAAACTGACGAAATTATAATTCAATTTAAAAATTTAGATTTTTAGAAATTTAATCAAACTTAATTTGTCAATGTAGTAATTTTGGTAATATTCTTGTAAAGAATTAATTTTAAAAAAAATTACTTCATTCTTAATGAAGGAAAGCAACCTTCTGATTATCACTATAATAGTATATTCAGATACTCTATGACTGAGTCACAGGAACTTAGCCAGATGGACAAAGAACAGTTATACATACTGCAGTCCACTATTTTAACTAGACTATACACATTACTTTTAATATTTGTCACTCAGAGAAGAAGACTAGGTTAACAAAAAAACTGACTTTATAAAAAAGGCTTTTTTAATTAAAAAATTGTAAGAAACACCACATATAACAACATCAACATATGTTAATTATTATCAACCTAATCAAACTACCTACAACAACGTTATTTTATTATGATAATGTCTACATGTAGTCTAGTAATGTATTCAAGAAGTGTTTATTTAATATATATCTCATAGAAATTAACAGGACATCCTCATCATTAGTTCCTTGATCTGCACATACTCTCATCTCAATGCAGTCAGTAGTGGTAGAGTTAAGGACCTGTGGAACATGTAGACCAGGAGCTTGACAACAAGTTTGTTCAATAGGACCACACCCTTTATCATCCCGAGAGGATCATCTGAGTAGAAAGGTGAATTGGTACATTGCCATTAGGATAGAATTTCCAGATTCACAAAAAATAGTCACACCAACAAAAGACTGGATGTGAGAGGATTGAGGACTACCCAGGGAGAACAGGGACAGTTATAACGACCATCAGAGTAAATTATATTTCCAGTGACTCCAGCTATAAATGTCCAGATATGTTGACGAGGAGAACCATGTGTTAGACTGACAGCCCATCACATAGTGACTTTGATATCGTCATGGGCCGTTCCAATATGGATCATATGGCATCAGTAGTTGCATATTGATATCCCACTACCCTACCCACATACCTGAGAGTAGTTACCATAAGAAGGAAACTTAACTGACTGACAACTACCACTGTTTGAATGCTGTCTTCCACAAGCTCTAACACTTCCTGACTGGTACAGTCTAAACCAGGAGGACAGTTTGTTGAACAGTCAGACATATTCAGATATGCTATTCTTGTCCATCCTCCTCCAGAGCTACATAACTCCTCCATATGACAATAGACATAGGATGGTTGTGACTCTGTCTTATGACCAATATGGTAGTATCCAGATGTACTGTTTGGCCATTTAGTCTTGATCTCTTTACATGAAGTAGGTAGAGGAACTGGTACTGACATTGGTAGTACATGTGTCAAGTAAGGTATCAATTTCTTTGTGTTGTCATTGAGTTGAGATGAGGTTACATTGACGTTTTAGTTAGTATATCTACTAGTATATAATTGTTGTTATTATTACAAGAAGTAGAAAACGACCAATATTATTAGAACATTGTTTAGTAGCAGTAACTGGATCAAGAGCATTGGCACAACTTGAAGAGACTGGATAAGAGATGTGATTGTAGAGTGACAGGTATTAGGAGTAGATGATGATCCAGTCTTGATTGTAGTAGCTGGTATTATCTGGAGAAAGGAGAGAGAGAGAAGAACACTAGTAGTATAGTGTAACTGTATACATTGTGTTCTCTGTGAATGTAATGGAGGAGGTATAGCAGAGAACAGCTTTTATATAGAATGAGGTATCCTTCATAGGGTTTGTCCTTTATGTGAAGTGGTTATCCTCTTAGATGTGGTGTCTATTCCCAGACAGGAAGCTAAAAATCCTAACAGTATATTGTGTGTGTGTGTGTGTGGTGAGGATGAGGTTAAGAAAATATCTTTGATTTGTCTATGTGGTATAGTGGGAGTTTGACTATATCAATTATCATGACATACTTTCTTAAAATGTGTTTCTTGTAGTCTGGGAATTTATTAACTATGTAATCTCATCAAATACTCAGTGATGATAAACCATTTACTGAGGTTATCTATGACTGAATGGGAGGCTGGATCAATGTTCTAGTCCAAAACTTAGACTGTCTAATAATTGTTATTTAATTCCTAATGAGAATTAATGAACTTGTATATAAAATATTAACATATGAGATTTTTTAACAAATGTAGTACATTTCATCCCACTGGCATGTAGATCTCAATAACAGTTAATTAATATTCTACTATCATGTATATATATAATAGGTTAGGTTCACTACATTTAAATATATATTTGGTATATTTTCATTATCTACCATTACTGTTATATATTGTTTCCATGGTAAACTATTATGTGATCATTAATTTTATTGTGTCAAAAATTGTACTGATAACATCAAAAACTTATCAAATACAAAAGAAATATAAACTATAATTAGACAGAAGTCTAGTTTGTATGTCAGAAGTACTAATGTTATTTAAGAATATATCTCATAGTAATTAATAGGGACATCCTCATCACATGTACATATATACTTTTGGCCTTCCCAGAGAGGATCAGCTATGTAGAGGTAAAATTGACCCCAGTTATTGTTTGGGTTCCAAGGTTGACAAATTAGTCACTGTGACTGTGTATTACCTCAAGTATAGACAATTGAAAATGATTGTTTTTAATATTTGTCACTCAGAGAAGAAGGCAAGGTTAATAAAAAACTGACTTCCATAAAAAAGACTTTAATCAAAAAATTGTAAGAAAGAGACAGAGACACCAAATATATGAAATTGTGCATTAATATAACAGCACGCATATGTTTAATTATTATCAAACTAAAATCAAACTACTACAACAAGATTATATTTATTATGATAGTGTCTACATGTAATCAAGCAATGTATACAAGAAGTTCATTTAATGTATATCTCATAGCAAATTAACAGTGACATCCTCATCATTAGTTCCTTGATCCTCACAAACCCTCATCTCAATGTTGTTGATAGTGGTAGAGTTAAGGACCTTATGGAACCATGGGAGACCAGGAGCTTGACAACAAGTTTGTTCGAGAGAAACCACACCCTTTACCATCCAGAGGGATCCAGCTGTGTAGAATATAGAACCACCAATGTTACTGTTAGTACTGGGTTTCCAGACTCACAAAAATAGTCATTCCAATAAATGAAGGTTATAGTAGAATCTTGAAGACTACCTTGAGAACAGCGGACAATTGTAACGACCATTTTATGAAGCTAGCCTCCTATAAGTCCAGCTACCATATGTCCAGATATGTGACGAGGAAGAACCATGTGTGAGACTAATACCATCAACATAGTAAACTATTGATATTGTTATGGTGGGTCAATCATAACACTGCCGTAAGATTCAAGTTGATATCGACCAGGGTAAAGAGCATATGGTGTTCCATGCTGATACCCCACTACCTTACAACACACTGAGAGTAATTGATCCCATAAGAAGGGACTTAACTGACTGACAACTACCACTGTTTGAATGCTGTCTCCCACAAGCTCTAACACTTCCTGCCTGGTACCAGTCTAAACCCAGGAGGACAGTTTGTTAAAGAGTCAGACATATCCGATAGCTATTCTTGTCCATCCTCCTCCAGAGCTAATATTTCCTCCCTATGACAATAGACATATGGATGGTGTGACTCTGTCTTATGACCAATATGGTAGTATCCAGATGTACTGTTTGGCCATTTAGTCTTGATCTCTTTACATGAAGAAGTAAAGCAGATGTTTGTGACTTAGTAACTATATGGAGTAGATCTTTAATAATATCAGTAAGATTGTTAATAGCCATTCTGGTTAACAGAAGACTTTGAAAGTAAGTCTTTAATGTTCTTGACATTGCCATCAACAGAGGTGACGAGGGGTCAAGTTTGGGATGAGGTAACATAAGTTTGGCTAGTATATCATTGTGCTATCATTACAACAAGTAGAGAAGCAACTAGAACATTTTTTAGCTGCAGTAACTGGATCAAGAGCAGTAGCACAATCTGAAGAGATCGAATAAGAGATGTCATTGTTGACTGACAAGTAGTAGAAATAGATGATGTTCCAGTCGGTTTGTTGGTTGTGGGGGTTGGTTGTAGTAAGCTAGTATTATCTGGAGAAAGGAGAGAAAAAGAACAAAACCAGTAAGTTTGTACATTGTGCTATCACTGTAAAAATGATTGGTTGATTGAAACCAATATATAGTTTTAACAGGTTTATGTCACTGGCAATTATTGGTGCAAAA
Organism: Gigantopelta aegis; assembly: GCF_016097555.1. Taxonomy (NCBI): domain Eukaryota; kingdom Metazoa; phylum Mollusca; class Gastropoda; order Neomphalida; family Peltospiridae; genus Gigantopelta; species Gigantopelta aegis. The sequence goes on from NW_024534597.1 coordinate 6,464, forward strand.
ATTAAATGTCATACTGCTTTGATAACTATTGTAGTAAATGTACTATGGACGTTGACTATTTATGTAGCTAATTGTTAGCACTATGATGATTTGTTTATTAGACAAAGTAAGATCCAGATCAGCTAGGACTGTGTGTATACTATGGAGTTCATATATACACTTCATGTATTTTCTAGGAATACAGCAACAAATGATCAGTTAAAATACCAATTTATTTAATGGTTTTCTCATGTTTATGAAGCAAGGAAAAGAAGATCATATTTGATGTTTACCTTCTTTATGAAGCCATACATAGGAATCAGAATTATTTCATGCATTTTTTGAGAAAAGTGGGTCATAGATATGGTAGATAAGGTAATTTACTTGCATATCTTTTTCAGTTCATCAATTACAGAAAAACCATTGATGTTGTTCTCTGTGTAACAATCTTTACTAATTATTGATCTAGGTGCTTAGTTTGAGGTTGAACAGTCACACAGTAGTAGTTATATGGTCCAGTATTATACTTACTATTATATACTTGATCATTGTAATTACCAATAGATAATATTAACTTTTCCTACTTCAAACCACATTTTCTTGACAAGCTTTCCTCCATTACAACCAGAATGATTTCTACATTGATAACTGGAATTGAAAACAATGTTCACCCATTATAGAAGTGAGCTGTGAAGATTATGGCGATGAGATGGAAGAAAGTTGTTGCTATGACAACGGAAAGTGACAAGGATACTGTAGAGACATTACTATGAGTTTAAAATGTATATAAATTTAATGGAAAAAACAGTTCATACATACTACAGTTTCACTAATTTAACTAGACTCAAACAGATTACTTTTAATATTTGCACTGAGTGAAGAAGACTATAGGTTAACAAACATCTGACTTTATAAAAAAAGACCATTTTTAAAAAAAATTGTAAGAAAACCACCCACCAAATATGGCTTAAATTGTTAGTATAACAGCAGCATATTGTTAATTATTATCAAACTAATCAAACTACCTACAACAACATTATATTTATTAGGACAGTGTCTACATGTATTTTAACAATGTAGCAAGAAGTGTTTATCTAATGTATATCTCATAGTAATTAACTGGGACATCCTCATCATTGGTTTCTTGATTCCCACATACTCTCATCTCTCAAGGTAGTCAGTAGTGGTAGAGTTAAGGACCTTGTGGAACCATGGTAGACCCAGGAGCTTGACAACAAAGTTGTTCAATAGAACCACAGCCTTTCCCATACCAGAGAGGATCAGTTGTGTAGAGGTGACGTGGTATATTGCCATTAGGATCAGAATTTCCAGATTCACAAAAATAATCATCACCAACAAAAACTGGATGTGAGAGGATTGAAGGACTACCAGGAGAAACAGGACAGTTATAAACGACCATCATAGATAGTTTTGTTCGCAGTAGGTCCAGCCATAAATGTCCAGACATGTTGACGAGGAGAACCATGTGTTAGACTGACAACCATCAACATACACACTATTGATATCATTATGCTTTGGATCAGTACCACCAATGTATTTTGAGGGTTTTTCCATTGACCATGTTTTATAGTAGCATCTGGTGTAGCATATGATAACCCACTTACCCTACCACACACTTGGGTATAGCTAATTCCAAAGAAGGAAATTTAAACTGACTGACAACTGAAATCTCCAAAACTCTGTTCCTTCCAAGCCCTAACAACCTTTTGACTGGGTACAGTCTAAATCCAGGAGGAACAATTTGCAGAAGAGTTCAGACATATCCAGATATGCTATTTTTGTCCATCCTCCTTCAGAGTTACATAATCCTCATATGACAATAGACATCTTTCCTCGATATAGTAGTAACCAGAAGAACTATATGGCCATTTCATCTTGCATATCTTGACATGAGTTAGGTAGAACAGATGGTGGTTTGATTTAGTAACTATATGGAGTAGATCTTTAATAATATCAGTAAGATTGTTTAATAGCATTCTGGTTAATAGAAGATATTGAAAGTAGGTCCTTGATATCTTGACATTGTCATCAACTGAGGTAATGAGGGTGTCGATGTGTTGAGATGAGGTGAGATTACAACAAGTAGAGAAGCAACTAGAACATTTTTTAGCAGCAGAGAAACTGGATCAAGAGCATTTGGCACAATCTTTGAAGAGACGCAATAAGAGATGTCACTGTAGATTGACAAGTAGTAGAAATAGATGATGTTCCAGTCTTGGTTGTAGTAGCTGGTATTATCTGAAGAAAGGAGACAAAAAAGAACACATCCGTAAGTTTATACCATGTGTTATCACTGTAAAAATTGATTGGTTGATTGACCAATATATAGTTTATACAGGTTGAATGTACATGGCAAATTATTTGATGCAAAAAGTAGATGTCATACTGTTTGATAACTATTGTACTATGGGAGTTGACTGTTTATTGTAGCTAATTGTTAGCACTATGATGATTTGTTTATTAGACAAAGTAAGATGATGGATCAGCTAGGACTGTTTACTGTGGAATTCATATATACACTTCATTTGTATTTGTAGAAATGCAGGCCTTTGCAATAATCTTTATTGATTCTTGATTTAGGTCATCAAAATTATTAAAAAAACCATTATTGTTTGTTTAATGTGTAACAATCTTTATTAATTATTGATCTGGGTGGTTAGGTTGAGGTTTGTGTTCTATGGTGTTGACTGTAGAGACATTACTATGAGTTTAAAATGTACTTATTTAATGGAAAGAACAGTTCATACATAACTGCAGTCACTAATTTAACTAGACTCAAACAGATTACTTTTTAATATTTGCCACTGAGTGAAGAAGACTAGGTTAACACAACATCTGACTTTATAAAAAAGACCATTTTAAAAAAAAAATGTAAGAAAAATCCCACCAAATATGACTCAAATTGTTAGTATAACAGCAGCATATGTTAATTATAATCAAACTAAAGTCAAACTACCTACAACACATTATATTTATTATGATAGTGTCTACATGTAGTTTAACAATGTATGCAAGAAGTGTTTTATTTAATGTATATCTCATAGTAATTAACTGGGACATCCTCGTTGTTAGTACCTTCATCTCCAACACACCCTCAATTTCAATATAGTCAGTAAGTGGTAGAGTTAAGGACCTTGTGGAACCATGGGAGACCAGGAGATTGACAAACAGTTTGTTCAAGAGAATCACCATCCATTACCATCCCAGAGAGGATCAGCATATAAATTTAGCTTCCCAATGAGCATCTGGATTACCAGATTTCACAGAAGTAGTCACCACCAACAAAAGGCTGGACAGTTTGCATAGTAACCTGAGTACAGGACAATTAACATTTGACTTTTGAACATTTTCAGAATATTTAAGCTATAAATGTCCAGATATGTTGACGATGAGAACCATGTGTGAGACTGATACCATCAACATAGTGACTGTTAATATTGTTATGTGATGTAAGTCCTGTTCCATGAGTTTGATTCCACACATCTGTTGTAGCATACTGATATACCACTACCCTAACCACCACACCTGAGAGTAGTTACCTTAGAAGGAAACTTAACTGACTGACAACTACCACTGCTTGAATTCTGTCTTCCACAAGCTAACACTTCCTGACTGGTGCAGTCTAAACCCAAGAGGACAGTTTGTTGAACAGTCAGACCTATTCAGATATGCTATTCTTGTCCATCCTCCCTCCAGAGCTAACATAACTCCTCCATATGACAATAGACATAGGATGTTGTGACTCTGTCTTATGACCAATATAGTAGTATCCAGAGGTGACTTTTGGCCATTTAGTCCTTGATCCTTTACATGAAGTAGGTAGAGGAACTGGTACTGACTTGGTAGTACATGTTCAAGTAAGGTATCAATTTTCTTAGTGTTGTCATTGAGTTGGAGATGAGTTAACATTAAGTTTGGCTAGTATATCATTGTTGCTATCATTACAACATAGAGAAGCAACTAGAACATTTTTTAGCAGCAGTTAACTGGATCAAGAGCAGTAGCACAATTTTGAAGTGACTCAATAAGAGATGTCATTGGGACTGACAAAGTAGTAGAATAGATGATGTTCCTGTTTTGGTTGTAGTAGCTGGTATTATCTGGAGAAGTAGAGAAAAAGAACAAACCCAGTAAGTTTGTACATTGTTATCATGTAAAAATTGATTGGTTGATTGAACTATATATAGTTTTACAGGATGTATGTACTGGCAAATTATTTGGTGCAAAAAGTAAAGGTCATACTAAACTATTGTGGTGAATGTTAGTATGGAGTTGACTGTTTATGTAAACTAATTGTTAGCACTATGATGATTTGTTTTTTAGACAAAGTAAAGATGCTGGGTCAGTTTACTATGGAATTCATATATACACTTCATTGTATTTTGTAGAAATGCAGCCTTTGCAATAAAATTATTGATTGGGTGGTTAGTTTGAGGTTGAACAGTCCACACAGTTATATGTCCAGTATTATACTTACTATATTTAATTGACCAGTGTATGTAATTACAATAAACAAAAGGTCAGATAAGTCATCATAATTTGTCCAAATTGACACTACATAATGTAATTCCTCTCTTTCCTTAAGTTGAAAAAAAGTTATCAAGTAAAACTGAAACATGGTACCTATTCACAATTTCAAGAAAAGAGGATGTATTATACTTGAGAAGTCATGTTTACCAACATTTATTCTTCATTGCAAGATTATCATAGAATGCTGTAATATATGATCCCTAATAGTGTACATTTTATTAAAAGACTTAAACAGAATTATGCTAGTTAATGCAAAATGATATAATTGTTAAGAATCCATAGCTTGTTTTAACAATAAATTCATAGTTCTGAAAATAGGTGGAGCTTCAGAATCACGTATCTTCTTTGAGAAAGACAGTGAGTGTAGCTCTAGTGACAAAATTGATATATTAAAATAAATTATTAAAGGTTTTTAATTAAAACATACTGTATAAATGCTAGTCGGTGTCTTTTTCCTGTGGATGTGCATCCATCCAATTTGAGTATCAGCTGCTGACCAATTTTGTACCTATTTAGCAGTAACTAGTGGGTGGAGTAAATGGGGAGGAGTTTGTACCTGATGAGGTGATTTCATGTCTGGAGGAGCTTGCGAGAAGAGAAAAATTTAGAATGTAACTATAAGGAATTATGTCCTCCTACACCAGCTGGTTGAGAAGAAAATTATCAGGAGCTAAGAACAAAACCTCCTAATAAAGAAATATAATTAATAATTGACTATGAATATTAACAAGTTAATAACTTACCTTAGAGACCGAACCATTTGGTGTGGTTTACCCAAATCAGCTGCCTTAGCACAAAAATGGCACAAGTGCTAATTCAATCTAATTGGTTACCATAGTAACATAGCAATAAATACCTAATATCATACCTTGAGCCATATCACTTGTGATCTCTTCATTTTCCTCCTTCACTGAGTGGGCGGATAAGACACACATGACGCACATATATTTCAGTGTTCTTCTGGCCACACCATTAATAATGGCTTTATATCTTCTTGACAAATAAAATGAGAGAAATGCTCTTGAAATATTCTTGCTGTAAAAGACTGATAGAAAGACATTAAAGTCTCATTCTTGTACTGACAGCTCCATCCTCATTTTTTATAGCCTCAATCCTATACTTGAAGCCTCATCCACATTCTCATTCCTCTACTCATAAGCATTCTTATACCAACAGTCTCATTCCTACACTTAAAGTCACTTATAGTCTCATTTCTATACTCACCAACATTTCCCTGATAAATCCAGAGCAAGGAATATCAGTGGAGTCCCTTCTAGATGACTGTGAACTAATACAAGATCTTAACTAACAATAAAAGTATCCATAATCTCACATGTCACTATGTTCAGTAAAGTTCTCAACATGCATACTAGCCTACCATAATCTCAATGACTTTCTTGATCTCCTCAACAAACAGTGAGATAATGTTTACTTTCATACATATGAGTTTGCTAAAAGAATCTTTTTCCATTAACAGTTACTATTGACATTATATACCTCATTGGCAAATTGTATTTTTTTCTGACCTATTTCTTCTACTGATGTTGAGCTCAATATATGCTGTTATAATGGATAGAAAAGTCCATCCAATTATAGAAAAAATATATTATTTAGACCTCTTGTATGAGAGTCTGAAATGATGTAAGATATTGACTATAGCTATGTTTCTAAGTTGTGAGTGATTAGGAGGACCAGACACTTGCAGAGAGTCTTTTCCAGTAGATCACCTGGAGAGAGAGGAGAGAGAGAGGAGAGAGAGTGATATACGTCATTTTATATCATACTTACTAACTGTTCACACTTGGCATTAAATAATTGAATAATTTTGGGCGGCATTGTTTGCCAAAACTATCGTCAGAGGGACACAAGGTCCAGCCAATAATAGTTCACTGATAAGAACAATAAAGATCCAATGTCAACAGATTAGTCTCACCATTCCTAAGAGTTTTACAACTGAGAGTAGCTCATCCTCTCGTGGTAAGCTACGAGAAGGAGCTGCAAACAGCTGATTGACTGAATCAGAAGGCGGGAAAATGATCGGGAAATGTAAACCTTTTCAAACTGAGAAAAAGCTTGAGAAGTGAGTCTTGACGATGAGCACTATTGTTTGAGAATCAGCCTGTTGATGTGGGTGTAAGAATGAGACCATGGATGGGAATTGGAATCAGACGAGAATGCAATTGTTCAACTTGAGTCAAAAGATCAGAAAATATTCGAACAAGTTTTGGATAGTCATTTTCAAAAGTCTGATTTAAGAATGATGAAGCTTAACAAACAGAAACATTAACATTAAAAATTTCTATAACATTGTCTTCTTACCTTAGCAGCTGTACTGAACTCTACTGCCACATTATCAGTAATATTATCCCAAAAAATTGATCAACATTTTATGAGAATCACCCTTAAATACACATACACATAAATACATACACAATCAAGATATTTCTACTTACTCCAGATATTGAAGAAAGAAATGAGATTTGAGTTGTGGGATCACGTTTCTTAGAGAGAACTACTTCCAATTGATGTATCTATGTAAGAAAACAGTTTTAAATATTACAATACAACTAAAACATTATTGGTTAACTGTTGCTATAGTTACCCTGTTTGTAAAGTTTCATAAGGGCATTTGAAAGTTTTCCAACCTAGTCCAGAGAGAGGCTTTCCAGCTGGAAGACCACTTGATACAGATGTTGATCTGCCAGCTGCACTGATGCCCTAAAATCATTGATCCATTATATAAACCATCCATCCATTTCTTACTATTCAATGACTGCAATAAAGTTGTTGGATCGACTGCATTTTGTATCTCATGTTGTACAGCCTCTCGATATGAGGTCAAGATGGTTACCAAGGTAACCTCTAACTGGCCCAAGTTAGAAAATACCTGCAAAGCCACACCCACATGAGTAGGATTCTAAAGGAAATGATGCTATTATTGGAGCCACATTGGTTTCAACCACACCTACCAAATTTTCTAATCCTTGTATCAAAATCTTCTTTGCTTGTGTCTCAACTTCTCTTTTAGCTCGCTGTAACCATGGTTTCTCTATCATCTATGACCTTAAAAGGTAAAATATTTTTTAGCACTACCCATACATCTATGTCTTATGTACTTCTATATACCAGCCAGTCATCATCCTTCTATTAAACTATGAGAGAGAGAGAGAGAGAGAGAAGAGATGAACCATTATTACATGAAGTAAAACTTGTACCAATTTCATTGAAGGTTTGAGCTACTTTCGTTATTTCTTTGACTCCTCCTTGCCATTTGAGTTTTTATCTCTTCATAAGATATAGCATACGAATGACCTTTCGTAAGAGGTCACAGGCAGCCTGGGTGGAGGAGATAGATGATAGATTGACAAGCAGATGGAAAAAATAAATAAATGACCTGTAGTCTTGTTAGTTGAGCTGTTCTTGAAATAATTTTTTGATAAGGATCAATAAATTTTAGTACTGATTCTGAGACACAGGTATGAGAATGAAATAACGAGTATGAAATCTTTAGAATTATTGCTAACCTGTTACTGCAGTTGTTAGTGAGTCAATACGTGACTGCATCATTTTGAGTACACCTAATCAAAAGTACACAACTAAATAACGAGAATCATAATATATTACTTTCTAAGCTTCTATACCAGTGGCTTGTGACAATAGATCTTCATAGTGTGTTACAAACCTGTTCATGCAATGAATAATTCATAAGCTATTAATTATTACTTGTGAGTAAAGTTCGTTATCAAGTTCTGTAATCCATTGGCTAGCTTATGTAACATCTCCCCAAACAACTGACATTGTATTGGTATGTGTAGCGAACACTTTAGGATCAAAACTGGTCTTGTATAATGGTTGGAGGGACTCTGTAGAAAGGAAAAACAAAAATTTAAATAATGTTAAAATGTATTAAATACTTCTAAAGTTACTATTTCATTTACCATCAGTAGTCAACTCTTGGAGAGACTTGTAATTCAGCAGCAGCCATGCTCTTAGTGGGTGTGTAATGGGTGAGGCTAACCTTCATAAAATTTATTTACTCTTTCCTGCTTTTGTCCACTTGCTACTAATTATAAAACAGAGGCAGCTGACTGCATTCATAACTACGAAGAATCAAGATATCTATTATCAACAATTCAGAAAAATAGAGAATCTACTTCAAGGTTTTTATCCACCAAACAGTCACCATCTCATATTCTTAATGTTATTATTACACTCAACTACTAGATTCTGACGATAAAAACCATTAACGATACTAATGTAACTCATCCTCATTTTGAGCACCAAAACAACACAGCTAACTACATCTTTCAAGGGTTGATTCCTCGACTTTGTTATTATTGAATGGAGACTCTTTGATGCACTGAGTTTGGCATTGCAGAGTTAGATGTCTACAACATTAGCCTTAGTATTAAACCTTTTTGTGATGAAGATGAAGCTGTGAAATTGCTAAATATGGCTACAGGGTGGGTAGGTATTTTTTTATGTGAATAAAAACTCTCGTATGTATATTGGCATTTCAACTCTATAGAGAGCCTCAATAGAAATTTTTTAAAAATCCTTCCATCCTAAATTAAAATGTAATCTTTACATATAAGCGTAGTAGTGATCAATTTATATTTATAAAAAATTTTTTTCCTCTCCTGAATCTCTTTGAAAAACAGCTAAATCATATGCTGTTGGCTCTCAGAGAAAAGAACGATACTACTCTCCTCTACTTTGATGAACAAACGTTTGTTGTCATAGGCAATAATGTCCATGGAAACTACCAATGCCTTTGATATGTGAATACTTTGCAATCAGTTGGTTCATTGGTTGTAATCTACATTGCACTTTTATTATCAAAATCTACTCTGTCAGCAGTCGTGTTGGAAAATTTTTTTTCTGATATTTCATTCCCCGTTTTGCGTCATGTTGACTATCCTCATTAAAGACATCCTCTCATATCATAAATCCATTTCATTACACTTCAGAATGGCTCGTTTCATTTCCCATACCAATTGTCTTTCCTGTATGTGCTACCATAACTTTGCATTGTCTATATTGGTTGTCAAGGTGATCAGTAAACACTTCCCATTGCCTGGACTCTTAAACTTCTGTTATATTTATTGTTGTTGTAAGAACAAGAAGTTTATCAAAGCAACTCTTCAATGCTATTATTAATTTTCCATTACATCAGTGGCTGTTTGGTTACCTTCCATTTTGCATGGGTCCTACTGGCATTTCTCAGCTATCCTGTTCGATCTATTGCCTCACAGGCATTCATTGTTCCCTTCTTGTCATTAGTCTTAACCCGCTTTTTTTTTATTGACTCCATTGCTCTAGTACTCCAGCTCTTTTGCAGCAGATGAAAAGAAAGGTCACATTTAGTTTGGTTATAGTTTTCTTGACAATTCCATTTATTAGTGCAGTATTTGGAGTGCTGTATTTCTATTCAAAGTCCTTATTGAAGTCAATGATTCAGAAATAGGCCCATTAAGACTGTAATTGGTGGTGCAACACCTACAGTTGTAGCAGCCATTTTTGCTTGGACAGGAAGGAAGATTATGAAGACATACATTGAAGGTGAACCAGAAAGTCCTCAAATGATAACAAGAGTACAGACACTGAAGTTAAGATAGGAGGACAATGATGTTAAGGAAGGACGACAGTGATATATTTGAGTTGTAAGTGGTTAAAGAAGAAGTTATTCAGATAACATAAAGGAGGAATCTGATAGCAATGACAAAGATGATGAACGAGGAGATGTTACTGCTCAATGAAACATCATAACTCTTTAATCCATAGTCCATATTCTTGTTGCTGCCCTGATATCCTGGATAATGCATTATTTTGTAACAAGAAATCTTAGAAGTTATAATTATCATGCATTGGGTATGCACACCTCATGCCGTATTGCAAATATATACTATAAGCTACACATTAGAATAGATGTTGTTGTAGTCAGGAAAAGAGAGAGAGAAGAGAGACCAATGTTTCAATTACTGATTCTATTAATACTAGTTCTCCAAGGCAATAACTGCCATGCTCAAGAAGAAGACATTGATGAATTACATGTATTTCCAACTATCAACAGCTGAAATCTTCTTTACGTAACAATGCTACTGATAAACGTGAGATATCTATTGGACACTTTCTATCCACCTAAAGTCTACAGTCCATGTTGTATGGTATATTACTGTACTGTTAAACTCTGTCATCAAGCTACCCTTCATTCAATTGTACAGCAGATGCCGCTAACTATACTTATTTGTGGATTGATAATGCTCTTCTGTGGGGGGGGGGGGGGGGGACTATCATTGACTATCAAGTGCTAGAGCATTTAACTTTTGATCTAGTTCATTTGATATCAAGTGATTTGGAATTAATGATACATCCATTTGTAGTGATTGTGAGAATGAAATACAACTACTAAATACTTTACATCATGGGTAGTATGCAGGGCTGTTGAGGAGGGGGAGGAAGCACCTAAAATGACTCATAGATCTAAGTAAATTGCATACACAATATGCCCTTGTAGATATTCTGTTGCCCAATCTTTAGTTGGTTCATGTTCATATTATTATACACATAATATAATTATTGAAAAGACTACTTTCCATGATTTTCTTTTTTCACAGCTAAAATCATTGCCAACAGTAACTCAGAGACATATCAAGGCTATTCATTATTGTATGATAAATCTGAGACATTTGGTTTTCGTAATGGCCAAAGACTTGATGATTTGTTTTTTTATTTAATAGCAATATGGGCTATTAGTAACTGTATATTTTAATAGGTATTGTATTCAAGTGAATGTCTTCGCTCTAAACTAGTCTCTAAAAAGATTGACAAAACATAAAGAAGTCAAGAGACAATTAATAGCATCATCTCTTTATCAAAGAAATTGAGCAATGCATTGAACAACAAGAAAATGCAAGCAAAGGAAATAGACAGATCGTCACCACCAATTGCAACGGAACAGGTAGCCATTGACATAACTCAAACTCCACAATCACAAGGTGAAAGTAGCAGCTACAACCACTTAATGATTCTCATCAAGAAATATGCTTTGTTAATCTGTTTGGTACTTTTTGATATGTTGTTATAGTGGATTTGTACTATTACTTTTCGAATTGAGAAAACTCGCTCCATCGACTGGATCATCTTTTTTCCCCTTACCACTCATTGCCCTCTATCTTTATGATAAATGTCATTATGACAGCTATTACAGGAATCGTTATGTCATATAAACATAATGATTTTCCTGAGCAACTTCGTGTGCAGGGTAATTAAGAAGATAATCCAAAAGGCTGATCCACGTTAGTGGTATATCCTCATAGCATACCATTCACAGCAACTACAATATTATTTTGTATTGTCCATGGATCTGGCTTATTCTTGGATTTGTGGCTTATCCAGTTTAGAGTCCATTACATCATGTCTCTTTGATATTCCTGTATTTTTCTCCTCTATTACCACTTGTTAGTATAGTAGTGTATCTGTTAAAGAAGATTAAAGAGAAGAAAACAAGAGAAGCAATTATGACATTCTTTGGACTTGTTCTTTTCATTTTATTCTGGGGGTTATTTATGGCTACTTTTACAAAGCAACAAGGTATCTTCTCCTTATTACGGATGTTCAGAAACAAGTGGTGGAAAATTCTTGTTATTGTTGTTTATCGGGAGTCTATTGACTGATTACTTGTCACAATCTGTAAGCCAAGTGTTGACAGTGGGGGGAGGGGATAAAAAATTGCAAAGAAACCATCACAAAATTTAGAAGTAAAGATGAACATATCTAATGAATTTAAATTATGAATCAGGCAACCTCGATTTATTGACTGAAAGTAAATCTTAAATTAGTGCTTTCTTTAAAAAAAAAATTTACACCCTTGATTGATGGGGTGAAGGGTAAGAGGAAGCCCCCACACTCACAAAAACACTCATGGCTAGTAATGAGTTTTTTCAGCGATTTAGGAAAACATTTCGAAAAAAAGTAATTCTATCCTCTTTGTATTTAATTAAAAACAAGGAAGGCTTTCTTATTGCAATGGGACATTGAAGGTTTAGCAAAGTTTCAGCTAATAGTCTTAAATGTGGATAATCTCCAATACGAACACTGTTATGACAGGTGGAATAATAGCTTCATACCATCTGTTGATTCCTCTTTTCACCTTAATGAACTAGTACCATATACCGTTTCGACTCAGCATATGACCTATAGGGGAAAGACTTTAAAAAAATGAATTTGTCTTTACCGAAAGTACCCTAGTTTATATAGCACGCCCAGGGAAGATCGAATAATGACGAAGAAGATTTACAAGTTTTTT
>NW_024534598.1:0-24552 GCF_016097555.1 Gigantopelta aegis
CAGTGGGTAGGTGCAAACCATGTACACCGACCAGCGATCCAAGACTGGTATAACAAAGGCCATGGTTTGTGCTATCCTGCCTGTGGGAAGCGCAAATAAAAGATCCCTTGCTGCATGTCGTAAAAGAGTAGCCTAAGTGGCGACAGCGGGTTTCCTCTGAAGAACAGTGTCAGAATGACCATATATTTGACGTCCAAGAGCCGATGATAAAAAAAAAAAAAAACAATGTTCTCTAGGTGGCGTTGTTAAATAAAACAAACTGTTGTACTTTTTTTTCATTAACCTTTCCCTCAACACAACAGGAGGACCTGGTTTTCTTTTACGTTTATTCAACCATGGCAAATTTAGACGTCATAAGAGATATTTGCTAAACTTTCGTTGTTGAGTATATATACGTTTGCAGTAAAACACACAATTATAAAACGAACTATCAAGGAGGTTTTAAAAACGATTACTTAGACATTTCATTGCATGCAACTTCATTTGACATCAGTCATCTTGCTAATAACAGATATGTATATGTCTTTTAGCTGTGTCTTCAGCTGTTATTAATCGATTGATAAATATCTTTCAATAATAATTCACTTCTTCACAAAAACAATTATAAACCAAACTATCCAAAATCAAGAAGGGAGGTAACTTACCATTAAAACGCTTCGCTTGTGACAGCTACACCTTCAACTGTCACCAGCCCGATGATAAATATCTTCCATCTCTTGATTCCACACGTCAACTAGAAAAAAAGGTAGAACACATCAGTCAACAATAACAATGAAATTTTCAAGCAAAACACACAATTATAAAACAAACTATCAAACAATAACAATGAAATTTACAAGCAAAACACACAATTATGAAACAAACTATCAAGAATACGGATGGACGGTCGGACGGGCGGACAGACGGACGGACGGATGGAGAGACGGAGAGAGAGAGAGACGGAGAGAGAGAGACGGAGAGAGGAATGGAGGGAGGGACAAGTATTTATCTTTTCCGGCGGAACAATTCGAACTGAATGCATGAGTTAACAAAAAATGGCTGTCAAAGTGACAATTATCAAACGAACTATCAAGAATACGGATGGACGGACGGACGGACGGACGGACGGACGGACGGACGGGCGGACAGACGGACGGATGGAGAGACGGAGAGAGGAATGGAGGGAGGGACAAGTATTTATCTTTTCCGGCGGAACAATTCGAACTGAATGCATGAGTTAACAAAAAATGGCTGTCAAAGTGACAATTATCAAACGAACTATCAAGAATACGGATGGACGGACGGACGGACGGACGGAAGGACGGACGGACGGACGGGCGGACAGACGGACGGATGGAGAGACGGAGAGAGGAAGGGAGGGAGGGACAAGTATTTATCTTTTCCGGCGGAACAATTCGAACTGAATGCATGAGGAAAGAAAAAATGGCTGTCAAAGTGACAAACTTTATTCAATATCACTTAGCTTCATCTGTCGCCAGGATGTTGATGAAATCTTCCAATTCTCGTAGCCATGTCTTCAGCTGTCGCCAGCCCGATGATAAGTATCTTCCATCTCTTGATTCCACACGTCAACTAAAAAAAAAAAAAAAAAAACGTAGAAAACATTCCTCAACAATAATAATAATATACTCCAGAACGAAAATTTAGCTAATGTTAAAAGAAATGGCATACCATTTATAAATGAACCTATTTTAATGAATTAGTATTCACATCTGAAACGTTTACCATTTACAAACAACATAAACTCATCAACCTTTGCGGCTGGTAGGTACTGGGTTCGGATGCCAGTCGAGGCATGGGATTTTTTAATCCAGATACCGACTCAAAACCCTGAGTGAGTGCCCCGCAAGGCTCAGTGGGTAGGTGCAAACCATGTACACCGACCAGCGATCCAAGACTGGTATAACAAAGGCCATGGTTTGTGCTATCCTGCCTGTGGGAAGCGCAAATAAAAGATCCCTTGCTGCATGTCGTAAAAGAGTAGCCTAAGTGGCGACAGCGGGTTTCCTCTGAAGAACAGTGTCAGAATGACCATATATTTGACGTCCAAGAGCCGATGATAAAAAAAAAAAAAAAAATGTTCTCTAGGTGGCGTTGTTAAATAAAACAAACTGTTGTACTTTTTTTTTCATTAACCTTTCCCTCAACACAACAGGAGGACCTGGTTTTCTTTTACGTTTATTCAACCATGGCAAATTTAGACGTCATAAGAGATATTTGCTAAACTTTCGTTGTTGAGTATATATACGTTTGCAGTAAAACACACAATTATAAAACGAACTATCAAGGAGGTTTTAAAAACGATTACTTAGACATTTCATTGCATGCAACTTCATTTGACATCAGTCATCTTGCTAATAACAGATATGTATATGTCTTTTAGCTGTGTCTTCAGCTGTTATTAATCGATTGATAAATATCTTTCAATAATAATTCACTTCTTCACAAAAACAATTATAAACCAAACTATCCAAAATCAAGAAGGGAGGTAACTTACCATTAAAACGCTTCGCTTGTGACAGCTACACCTTCAACTGTCACCAGCCCGATGATAAATATCTTCCATCTCTTGATTCCACACGTCAACTAGAAAAAAAGGTAGAACACATCAGTCAACAATAACAATGAAATTTTCAAGCAAAACACACAATTATAAAACAAACTATCAAACAATAACAATGAAATTTACAAGCAAAACACACAATTATGAAACAAACTATCAAGAATACGGATGGACGGTCGGACGGGCGGACAGACGGACGGATGGAGAGACGGAGAGAGAGAGACGGAGAGAGAGAGACGGAGAGAGGAATGGAGGGAGGGACAAGTATTTATCTTTTCCGGCGGAACAATTCGAACTGAATGCATGAGTTAACAAAAAATGGCTGTCAAAGTGACAATTATCAAACGAACTATCAAGATACGGACGGACGGACGGACGGACGGGACGGACGGACGGACGGGCGGACAGACGGACGGATGGAGAGACGGAGAGAGGAATGGAGGGAGGGACAAGTATTTATCTTTTCCGGCGGAACAATTCGAACTGAATGCATGAGTTAACAAAAAATGGCTGTCAAAGTGACAATTATCAAACGAACTATCAAGAATACGGATGGACGGACGGACGGAAGGACGGACGGACGGACGGACGGGCGGACAGACGGACGGATGGAGAGACGGAGAGAGGAAGGGAGGGAGGGACAAGTATTTATCTTTTCCGGCGGAACAATTCGAACTGAATGCATGAGGAAAGAAAAAATGGCTGTGAGGAAAGAAAAAATGGCAAAGTGACAAACTTTATTCAATATCACTTAGCTTCATCTGTCGCCAGGATGTTGATGAAATCTTCCAATTCTCGTAGCCATGTCTTCAGCTGTCGCCAGCCCGATGATAAGTATCTTCCATCTCTTGATTCCACACGTCAACTAAAAAAAAAAAAAAAAACAACGTAGAAAACATTCCTCAACAATAATAATAATATACTCCAGAACGAAAATTTAGCTAATGTTAAAAGAAATGGCATACCATTTATAAATGAACCTATTTTAATGAATTAGTATTCACATCTGAAACGTTTACCATTTACAAACAACATAAACTCATCAACCTTTGCGGCTGGTAGGTACTGGGTTCGGATGCCAGTCGAGGCATGGGATTTTTTAATCCAGATACCGACTCAAAACCCTGAGTGAGTGCCCCGCAAGGCTCAGTGGGTAGGTGCAAACCATGTACACCGACCAGCGATCCAAGACTGGTATAACAAAGGCCATGGTTTGTGCTATCCTGCCTGTGGGAAGCGCAAATAAAAGATCCCTTGCTGCATGTCGTAAAAGAGTAGCCTAAGTGGCGACAGCGGGTTTCCTCTGAAGAACAGTGTCAGAATGACCATATATTTGACGTCCAAGAGCCGATGATAAAAAAAACAAAAAACAATGTTCTCTAGGTGGCGTTGTTAAATAAAACAAACTGTTGTACTTTTTTTTTCATTAACCTTTCCCTCAACACAACAGGAGGACCTGGTTTTCTTTTACGTTTATTCAACCATGGCAAATTTAGACGTCATAAGAGATATTTGCTAAACTTTCGTTGTTGAGTATATATACGTTTGCAGTAAAACACACAATTATAAAACGAACTATCAAGGAGGTTTTAAAAACGATTACTTAGACATTTCATTGCATGCAACTTCATTTGACATCAGTCATCTTGCTAATAACAGATATGTATATGTCTTTTAGCTGTGTCTTCAGCTGTTATTAATCGATTGATAAATATCTTTCAATAATAATTCAATTCACTTCTTCACAAAAACAATTATAAACCAAACTATCCAAAATCAAGAAGGGAGGTAACTTACCATTAAAACGCTTCGCTTGTGACAGCTACACCTTCAACTGTCACCAGCCCGATGATAAATATCTTCCATCTCTTGATTCCACACGTCAACTAGAAAAAAAGGTAGAACACATCAGTCAACAATAACAATGAAATTTTCAAGCAAAACACACAATTATAAAACAAACTATCAAACAATAACAATGAAATTTACAAGCAAAACACACAATTATGAAACAAACTATCAAGAATACGGATGGACGGACGGACGGGCGGACAGACGGACGGATGGAGAGACGGAGAGAGAGAGACGGAGAGAGAGAGACGGAGAGAGGAATGGAGGGAGGGACAAGTATTTATCTTTTCCGGCGGAACAATTCGAACTGAATGCATGAGTTAACAAAAAATGGCTGTCAAAGTGACAATTATCAAACGAACTATCAAGAATACGGATGGACGGACGGACGGAAGGACGGACGGACGGACGGACGGACGGACGGACGGACGGACGGACAGACGGACGGATGGAGAGACGGAGAGAGGAATGGAGGGAGGGACAAGTATTTATCTTTTCCGGCGGAACAATTCGAACTGAATGCATGAGTTAACAAAAAATGGCTGTCAAAGTGACAATTATCAAACGAACTATCAAGAATACGGATGGACGGACGGACGGAAGGACGGACGGACGGACGGGCGGACAGACGGACGGATGGAGAGACGGAGAGAGGAAGGGAGGGAGGGACAAGTATTTATCTTTTCCGGCGGAACAATTCGAACTGAATGCATGAGGAAAGAAAAAATGGCTGTCAAAGTGACAAACTTTATTCAATATCACTTAGCTTCATCTGTCGCCAGGATGTTGATGAAATCTTCCAATTCTCGTAGCCATGTCTTCAGCTGTCGCCAGCCCGATGATAAGTATCTTCCATCTCTTGATTCCACACGTCAACTAAAAAAAACAAAAAAACAACGTAGAAAACATTCCTCAACAATAATAATAATATACTCCAGAACGAAAATTTAGCTAATGTTAAAAGAAATGGCATACCATTTATAAATGAACCTATTTTAATGAATTAGTATTCACATCTGAAACGTTTACCATTTACAAACAACATAAACTCATCAACCTTTGCGGCTGGTAGGTACTGGGTTCGGATGCCAGTCGAGGCATGGGATTTTTTAATCCAGATACCGACTCAAAACCCTGAGTGAGTGCCCCGCAAGGCTCAGTGGGTAGGTGCAAACCATGTACACCGACCAGCGATCCAAGACTGGTATAACAAAGGCCATGGTTTGTGCTATCCTGCCTGTGGGAAGCGCAAATAAAAGATCCCTTGCTGCATGTCGTAAAAGAGTAGCCTAAGTGGCGACAGCGGGTTTCCTCTGAAGAACAGTGTCAGAATGACCATATATTTGACGTCCAAGAGCCGATGATAAAATAAATAAAAAAACAATGTTCTCTAGGTGGCGTTGTTAAATAAAACAAACTGTTGTACTTTTTTTTTCATTAACCTTTCCCTCAACACAACAGGAGGACCTGGTTTTCTTTTACGTTTATTCAACCATGGCAAATTTAGACGTCATAAGAGATATTTGCTAAACTTTCGTTGTTGAGTATATATACGTTTGCAGTAAAACACACAATTATAAAACGAACTATCAAGGAGGTTTTAAAAACGATTACTTAGACATTTCATTGCATGCAACTTCATTTGACATCAGTCATCTTGCTAATAACAGATATGTATATGTCTTTTAGCTGTGTCTTCAGCTGTTATTAATCGATTGATAAATATCTTTCAATAATAATTCACTTCTTCACAAAAACAATTATAAACCAAACTATCCAAAATCAAGAAGGGAGGTAACTTACCATTAAAACGCTTCGCTTGTGACAGCTACACCTTCAACTGTCACCAGCCCGATGATAAATATCTTCCATCTCTTGATTCCACACGTCAACTAGAAAAAAAGGTAGAACACATCAGTCAACAATAACAATGAAATTTTCAAGCAAAACACACAATTATAAAACAAACTATCAAACAATAACAATGAAATTTACAAGCAAAACACACAATTATGAAACAAACTATCAAGAATACGGATGGACGGTCGGACGGGCGGACAGACGGACGGATGGAGAGACGGAGAGAGAGAGAGAGAGAGAGAGAGAGACGGAGAGAGGAATGGAGGGAGGGACAAGTATTTATCTTTTCCGGCGGAACAATTCGAACTGAATGCATGAGTTAACAAAAAATGGCTGTCAAAGTGACAATTATCAAACGAACTATCAAGAATACGGATGGACGGACGGACGGACGGACGGACGGACGGACGGACGGACGGACGGACGGACGGACGGGCGGACAGACGGACGGATGGAGAGACGGAGAGAGGAATGGAGGGAGGGACAAGTATTTATCTTTTCCGGCGGAACAATTCGAACTGAATGCATGAGTTAACAAAAAATGGCTGTCAAAGTGACAATTATCAAACGAACTATCAAGAATACGGATGGACGGACGGACGGAAGGACGGACGGACGGACGGGCGGACAGACGGACGGATGGAGAGACGGAGAGAGGAAGGGAGGGAGGGACAAGTATTTATCTTTTCCGGCGGAACAATTCGAACTGAATGCATGAGGAAAGAAAAAATGGCTGTCAAAGTGACAAACTTTATTCAATATCACTTAGCTTCATCTGTCGCCAGGATGTTGATGAAATCTTCCAATTCTCGTAGCCATGTCTTCAGCTGTCGCCAGCCCGATGATAAGTATCTTCCATCTCTTGATTCCACACGTCAACTAAAAAAAAAAAAAAAACAACGTAGAAAACATTCCTCAACAATAATAATAATATACTCCAGAACGAAAATTTAGCTAATGTTAAAAGAAATGGCATACCATTTATAAATGAACCTATTTTAATGAATTAGTATTCACATCTGAAACGTTTACCATTTACAAACAACATAAACTCATCAACCTTTGCGGCTGGTAGGTACTGGGTTCGGATGCCAGTCGAGGCATGGGATTTTTTAATCCAGATACCGACTCAAAACCCTGAGTGAGTGCCCCGCAAGGCTCAGTGGGTAGGTGCAAACCATGTACACCGACCAGCGATCCAAGACTGGTATAACAAAGGCCATGGTTTGTGCTATCCTGCCTGTGGGAAGCGCAAATAAAAGATCCCTTGCTGCATGTCGTAAAAGAGTAGCCTAAGTGGCGACAGCGGGTTTCCTCTGAAGAACAGTGTCAGAATGACCATATATTTGACGTCCAAGAGCCGATGATAAAATAAAAAAAAAAAAATGTTCTCTAGGTGGCGTTGTTAAATAAAACAAACTGTTGTACTTTTTTTTTCATTAACCTTTCCCTCAACACAACAGGAGGACCTGGTTTTCTTTTACGTTTATTCAACCATGGCAAATTTAGACGTCATAAGAGATATTTGCTAAACTTTCGTTGTTGAGTATATATACGTTTGCAGTAAAACACACAATTATAAAACGAACTATCAAGGAGGTTTTAAAAACGATTACTTAGACATTTCATTGCATGCAACTTCATTTGACATCAGTCATCTTGCTAATAACAGATATGTATATGTCTTTTAGCTGTGTCTTCAGCTGTTATTAATCGATTGATAAATATCTTTCAATAATAATTCACTTCTTCACAAAAACAATTATAAACCAAACTATCCAAAATCAAGAAGGGAGGTAACTTACCATTAAAACGCTTCGCTTGTGACAGCTACACCTTCAACTGTCACCAGCCCGATGATAAATATCTTCCATCTCTTGATTCCACACGTCAACTAGAAAAAAAGGTAGAACACATCAGTCAACAATAACAATGAAATTTTCAAGCAAAACACACAATTATAAAACAAACTATCAAACAATAACAATGAAATTTACAAGCAAAACACACAATTATGAAACAAACTATCAAGAATACGGATGGACGGTCGGACGGGCGGACAGACGGACGGATGGAGATGGAGAGAGAGAGAGAGAGAGAGAGACGGAGAGAGAGAGACGGAGAGAGGAATGGAGGGAGGGACAAGTATTTATCTTTTCCGGCGGAACAATTCGAACTGAATGCATGAGTTAACAAAAAATGGCTGTCAAAGTGACAATTATCAAACGAACTATCAAGAATACGGACGGACGGACGGACGGACGGACGGACGGACGGACGGACGGGCGGACAGACGGACGGATGGAGAGACGGAGAGAGGAATGGAGGGAGGGACAAGTATTTATCTTTTCCGGCGGAACAATTCGAACTGAATGCATGAGTTAACAAAAAATGGCTGTCAAAGTGACAATTATCAAACGAACTATCAAGAATCACGGAATACGGACGGACGGACGGACGGACGGACGGACGGACGGACGGGCGGACAGACGGACGGATGGAGAGACGGAGAGAGGAAGGGAGGGAGGGACAAGTATTTATCTTTTCCGGCGGAACAATTCGAACTGAATGCGTCAAAACAATTAAAACAATTCGAACTGAATGCATGAGGAAAGAAAAAATGGCTGTCAAAGTGACAAACTTTATTCAATATCACTTAGCTTCATCTGTCGCCAGGATGTTGATGAAATCTTCCAATTCTCGTAGCCATGTCTTCAGCTGTCGCCAGCCCGATGATAAGTATCTTCCATCTCTTGATTCCACACGTCAACTAAAAAAAAAAAAAAAAAACAACGTAGAAAACATTCCTCAACAATAATAATAATATACTCCAGAACGAAAATTTAGCTAATGTTAAAAGAAATGGCATACCATTTATAAATGAACCTATTTTAATGAATTAGTATTCACATCTGAAACGTTTACCATTTACAAACAACATAAACTCATCAACCTTTGCGGCTGGTAGGTACTGGGTTCGGATGCCAGTCGAGGCATGGGATTTTTTAATCCAGATACCGACTCAAAACCCTGAGTGAGTGCCCCGCAAGGCTCAGTGGGTAGGTGCAAACCATGTACACCGACCAGCGATCCAAGACTGGTATAACAAAGGCCATGGTTTGTGCTATCCTGCCTGTGGGAAGCGCAAATAAAAGATCCCTTGCTGCATGTCGTAAAAGAGTAGCCTAAGTGGCGACAGCGGGTTTCCTCTGAAGAACAGTGTCAGAATGACCATATATTTGACGTCCAAGAGCCGATGATAAAATAAAAAAAAAAAAATGTTCTCTAGGTGGCGTTGTTAAATAAAACAAACTGTTGTACTTTTTTTTTCATTAACCTTTCCCTCAACACAACAGGAGGACCTGGTTTTCTTTTACGTTTATTCAACCATGGCAAATTTAGACGTCATAAGAGATATTTGCTAAACTTTCGTTGTTGAGTATATATACGTTTGCAGTAAAACACACAATTATAAAACGAACTATCAAGGAGGTTTTAAAAACGATTACTTAGACATTTCATTGCATGCAACTTCATTTGACATCAGTCATCTTGCTAATAACAGATATGTATATGTCTTTTAGCTGTGTCTTCAGCTGTTATTAATCGATTGATAAATATCTTTCAATAATAATTCACTTCTTCACAAAAACAATTATAAACCAAACTATCCAAAATCAAGAAGGGAGGTAACTTACCATTAAAATGCTTCGCTTGTGACAGCTACACCTTCAACTGTCACCAGCCCGATGATAAATATCTTCCATCTCTTGATTCCACACGTCAACTAGAAAAAAAGGTAGAACACATCAGTCAACAATAACAATGAAATTTTCAAGCAAAACACACAATTATAAAACAAACTATCAAACAATAACAATGAAATTTACAAGCAAAACACACAATTATGAAACAAACTATCAAGAATACGGATGGACGGACGGTATTTACGGGGAACAATTCGGAATGCATGAGTTAACAAAAAACAAAGTGACAATTAGATGGACGGACGGACGGAGACGGAGACGGACGGAGAGAGAGAGAGAGAGACGGAGAGAGGAATGGAGGGAGGGACAAGTATTTATCTTTTCCGGCGGAACAATTCGAACTGAATGCATGAGTTAACAAAAAATGGCTGTCAAAGTGACAATTATCAAACGAACTATCAAGAATCGAACTGAATGCATGAGAACAAAGGGCGGACGGACGGACGGACGGACGGGACGGACGGACGGACGGACGGACGGACGGACGGACGGACGGACGGACGGACGGACAGACGGACGGATGGAGAGACGGAGAGAGGACGGATGGAGGGAGGGACAAGTATTTATCTTTTCCGGCGGAACAATTCGAACTGAATGCATGAGTTAACAAAAAATGGCTGTCAAAGTGACAATTATCAAACGAACTATCAAGAATACGGATGGACGGACGGACGGACGGACGGACGGAGGACGGACGGACGGACGGGCGGACAGACGGACGGATGGAGAGACGGAGAGAGGAAGGGAGGGAGGGACAAGTATTTATCTTTTCCGGCGGAACAATTCGAACTGAATGCATGAGACAAGTAAACAATTCGAACTGAATGCATGAGGAAAGAAAAAATGGCTGTCAAAGTGACAAACTTTATTCAATATCACTTAGCTTCATCTGTCGCCAGGATGTTGATGAAATCTTCCAATTCTCGTAGCCATGTCTTCAGCTGTCGCCAGCCCGATGATAAGTATCTTCCATCTCTTGATTCCACACGTCAACTAAAAAAAAAAAAAAAAAAACAACGTAGAAAACATTCCTCAACAATAATAATAATATACTCCAGAACGAAAATTTAGCTAATGTTAAAAGAAATGGCATACCATTTATAAATGAACCTATTTTAATGAATTAGTATTCACATCTGAAACGTTTACCATTTACAAACAACATAAACTCATCAACCTTTGCGGCTGGTAGGTACTGGGTTCGGATGCCAGTCGAGGCATGGGATTTTTTAATCCAGATACCGACTCAAAACCCTGAGTGAGTGCCCCGCAAGGCTCAGTGGGTAGGTGCAAACCATGTACACCGACCAGCGATCCAAGACTGGTATAACAAAGGCCATGGTTTGTGCTATCCTGCCTGTGGGAAGCGCAAATAAAAGATCCCTTGCTGCATGTCGTAAAAGAGTAGCCTAAGTGGCGACAGCGGGTTTCCTCTGAAGAACAGTGTCAGAATGACCATATATTTGACGTCCAAGAGCCGATGATAAAATAAAAAAAAAAAATGTTCTCTAGGTGGCGTTGTTAAATAAAACAAACTGTTGTACTTTTTTTTTCATTAACCTTTCCCTCAACACAACAGGAGGACCTGGTTTTCTTTTACGTTTATTCAACCATGGCAAATTTAGACGTCATAAGAGATATTTGCTAAACTTTCGTTGTTGAGTATATATACGTTTGCAGTAAAACACACAATTATAAAACGAACTATCAAGGAGGTTTTAAAAACGATTACTTAGACATTTCATTGCATGCAACTTCATTTGACATCAGTCATCTTGCTAATAACATATATGTATATGTCTTTTAGCTGTGTCTTCAGCTGTTATTAATCGATTGATAAATATCTTTCAATAATAATTCACTTCTTCACAAAAACAATTATAAACCAAAGTATCCAAAATCAAGAAGGGAGGTAACTTACCATTAAAATGCTTCGCTTGTGACAGCTACACCTTCAACTGTGACCAGCCCGATGATAAATATCTTCCATCTCTTGATTCCACACGTCAACTAGAAAAAAAGGTAGAACACATCAGTCAACAATAACAATGAAATTTTCAAGCAAAACACACAATTATAAAACAAACTATCAAACAATAACAATGAAATTTACAAGCAAAACACACAATTATGAAACAAACTATCAAGAATACGGATGGACGGACGGACGGGCGGACAGACGGACGGATGGAGAGACGGAGAGAGAGAGAGACGGAGAGAGAGAGACGGAGAGAGGAATGGAGGGAGGGACAAGTATTTATCTTTTCCGGCGGAACAATTCGAACTGAATGCATGAGTTAACAAAAAATGGCTGTCAAAGTGACAATTATCAAACGAACTATCAAGAATACGGACGGACGGACGGACGGACGGACGGACGGACGGACGGGACGGACGGATGGAGAGACGGAGAGAGGAATGGAGGGAGGGGATCTTTTCCGGCGGAACAATTCGAACTGAATGCATGAGACAAAGTGACGGACGGATGGAGAGACGGAGAGAGGAATGGAGGGAGGGACAAGTATTTATCTTTTCCGGCGGAACAATTCGAACTGAATGCATGAGTTAACAAAAAATGGCTGTCAAAGTGACAAAGAATTACGGAACGAACGGACGGGACGGACGGACGGACGGACGGACGGACGGACGGACGGACGGACGGACGGACGGGCGGACAGACGGACGGATGGAGAGACGGAGAGAGGAAGGGAGGGAGGGACAAGTATTTATCTTTTCCGGCGGAACAATTCGAACTGAATGCATGAGTTAACAAAAAATGGCTGTCAAAGTGACAATTATCAAACGAACTATCAAGAATACGGATGGACGGACGGACGGACGGACGGACGGACGGACGGACGGACGGACGGGCGGACAGACGGACGGATGGAGAGACGGAGAGAGGAAGGGAGGGAGGGACAAGTATTTATCTTTTCCGGCGGAACAATTCGAACTGAATGCATGAGGAAAGAAAAAATGGCTGTCAAAGTGACAAACTTTATTCAATATCACTTAGCTTCATCTGTCGCCAGGATGTTGATGAAATCTTCCAATTCTCGTAGCCATGTCTTCAGCTGTCGCCAGCCCGATGATAAGTATCTTCCATCTCTTGATTCCACACGTCAACTAAAAAAAAAAAAAAAACAACGTAGAAAACATTCCTCAACAATAATAATAATATACTCCAGAACGAAAATTTAGCTAATGTTAAAAGAAATGGCATACCATTTATAAATGAACCTATTTTAATGAATTAGTATTCACATCTGAAACGTTTACCATTTACAAACAACATAAACTCATCAACCTTTGCGGCTGGTAGGTACTGGGTTCGGATGCCAGTCGAGGCATGGGATTTTTTAATCCAGATACCGACTCAAAACCCTGAGTGAGTGCCCCGCAAGGCTCAGTGGGTAGGTGCAAACCATGTACACCGACCAGCGATCCAAGACTGGTATAACAAAGGCCATGGTTTGTGCTATCCTGCCTGTGGGAAGCGCAAATAAAAGATCCCTTGCTGCATGTCGTAAAAGAGTAGCCTAAGTGGCGACAGCGGGTTTCCTCTGAAGAACAGTGTCAGAATGACCATATATTTGACGTCCAAGAGCCGATGATAAAAAAAAAAAAAAAAATGTTCTCTAGGTGGCGTTGTTAAATAAAACAAACTGTTGTACTTTTTTTTTCATTAACCTTTCCCTCAACACAACAGGAGGACCTGGTTTTCTTTTACGTTTATTCAACCATGGCAAATTTAGACGTCATAAGAGATATTTGCTAAACTTTCGTTGTTGAGTATATATACGTTTGCAGTAAAACACACAATTATAAAACGAACTATCAAGGAGGTTTTAAAAACGATTACTTAGACATTTCATTGCATGCAACTTCATTTGACATCAGTCATCTTGCTAATAACAGATATGTATATGTCTTTTAGCTGTGTCTTCAGCTGTTATTAATCGATTGATAAATATCTTTCAATAATAATTCACTTCTTCACAAAAACAATTATAAACCAAACTATCCAAAATCAAGAAGGGAGGTAACTTACCATTAAAATGCTTCGCTTGTGACAGCTACACCTTCAACTGTCACCAGCCCGATGATAAATATCTTCCATCTCTTGATTCCACACGTCAACTAGAAAAAAAGGTAGAACACATCAGTCAACAATAACAATGAAATTTTCAAGCAAAACACACAATTATAAAACAAACTATCAAACAATAACAATGAAATTTACAAGCAAAACACACAATTATGAAACAAACTATCAAGAATACGGATGGACGGACGGACGGGCGGACAGACGGACGGATGGAGAGACGGAGAGAGAGAGACGGAGAGAGAGAGACGGAGAGAGGAATGGAGGGAGGGACAAGTATTTATCTTTTCCGGCGGAACAATTCGAACTGAATGCATGAGTTAACAAAAAATGGCTGTCAAAGTGACAATTATCAAACGAACTATCAAGAATACGGATGGACGGACGGACGGACGGACGGACGGACGGACGGACGGACGGACGGGCGGACAGACGGACGGATGGAGAGACGGAGAGAGGAAGGGAGGGAGGGACAAGTATTTATCTTTTCCGGCGGAACAATTCGAACTGAATGCATGAGTTAACAAAAAATGGCTGTCAAAGTGACAATTATCAAACGAACTATCATCACGGAGGACGGACGGACGGACGGACGGACGGACGGACGGACGGACGGACGGACGGACGGACGGACGGACGGACGGACGGATGGACGGAGACGGAGAGAGGAAGGGAGGGAGGGACAAGTATTTATCTTTTCCGGCGGAACAATTCGAACTGAATGCATGAGGAAAGAAAAAATGGCTGTCAAAGTGACAAACTTTATTCAATATCACTTAGCTTCATCTGTCGCCAGGATGTTGATGAAATCTTCCAATTCTCGTAGCCATGTCTTCAGCTGTCGCCAGCCCGATGATAAGTATCTTCCATCTCTTGATTCCACACGTCAACTAAAAAAAAAAAAAAAAAACAACGTAGAAAACATTCCTCAACAATAATAATAATATACTCCAGAACGAAAATTTAGCTAATGTTAAAAGAAATGGCATACCATTTATAAATGAACCTATTTTAATGAATTAGTATTCACATCTGAAACGTTTACCATTTACAAACAACATAAACTCATCAACCTTTGCGGCTGGTAGGTACTGGGTTCGGATGCCAGTCGAGGCATGGGATTTTTTAATCCAGATACCGACTCAAAACCCTGAGTGAGTGCCCCGCAAGGCTCAGTGGGTAGGTGCAAACCATGTACACCGACCAGCGATCCAAGACTGGTATAACAAAGGCCATGGTTTGTGCTATCCTGCCTGTGGGAAGCGCAAATAAAAGATCCCTTGCTGCATGTCGTAAAAGAGTAGCCTAAGTGGCGACAGCGGGTTTCCTCTGAAGAACAGTGTCAGAATGACCATATATTTGACGTCCAAGAGCCGATGATAAAAAAAAAAAAAAAAATGTTCTCTAGGTGGCGTTGTTAAATAAAACAAACTGTTGTACTTTTTTTTTCATTAACCTTTCCCTCAACACAACAGGAGGACCTGGTTTTCTTTTACGTTTATTCAACCATGGCAAATTTAGACGTCATAAGAGATATTTGCTAAACTTTCGTTGTTGAGTATATATACGTTTGCAGTAAAACACACAATTATAAAACGAACTATCAAGGAGGTTTTAAAAACGATTACTTAGACATTTCATTGCATGCAACTTCATTTGACATCAGTCATCTTGCTAATAACAGATATGTATATGTCTTTTAGCTGTGTCTTCAGCTGTTATTAATCGATTGATAAATATCTTTCAATAATAATTCACTTCTTCACAAAAACAATTATAAACCAAACTATCCAAAATCAAGAAGGGAGGTAACTTACCATTAAAATGCTTCGCTTGTGACAGCTACACCTTCAACTGTCACCAGCCCGATGATAAATATCTTCCATCTCTTGATTCCACACGTCAACTAGAAAAAAAGGTAGAACACATCAGTCAACAATAACAATGAAATTTTCAAGCAAAACACACAATTATAAAACAAACTATCAAACAATAACAATGAAATTTACAAGCAAAACACACAATTATGAAAACAAACTATCAAGACGGCGGACGGATGGACGGACGGAGAGAGAGGACGGAGAGAGGAATGGAAGGGAGGGACAAGTATTTATCTTTTCCGGCGGAACAATTCGAACTGAATGCATGAGTTAACAAAAAATGGCTGTCAAAGTGACAATTATCAAACGGATCAAGAATACGGATGGACGGACGGACGGACGGACGGACGGACGGACGGACGGACGGACAGACGGACGGATGGAGAGACGGAGAGAGGAAGGGAGGGAGGGACAAGTATTTATCTTTTCCGGCGGAACAATTCGAACTGAATGCATGAGTTAACAAAAAACAAAAAAATGGCTGTCAAAGTGACAATTATCCGGCGGAAAACGAACTATCAAAAAATGGCTGTCAAACGGACGGACGGACGGACGGACGGACGGACGGACGGACGGACGGACGGACGGACGGACGGATGGAGAGACGGAGAGAGGAATGGAGGGAGGGACAAGTATTTATCTTTTCCGGCGGAACAATTCGAACTGAATGCATGAGTTAACAAAAAATGGCTGTCAAAGTGACAATTATCAAACGAACTATCAAGAAACGAATACGGACGGACGGACGGACGGACGGACGGACGGACGGACGGACGGACGGACGGACGGACGGGCGGACAGACGGACGGATGGAGAGACGGAGAGAGGAATGGAGGGAGGGACAAGTATTTATCTTTTCCGGCGGAACAATTCGAACTGAATGCATGAGTTAACAAAAAATGGCTGTCAAAGTGACAATTATCAAACGAACTATCAAGAATACGGATGGACGGACGGACGGACGGACGGACGGACGGACGGACGGACGGACGGGCGGACAGACGGACGGATGGAGAGACGGAGAGAGGAAGGGAGGGAGGGACAAGTATTTATCTTTTCCGGCGGAACAATTCGAACTGAATGCATGAGTTAACAAAAAATGGCTGTCAAAGTGACAATTATCAAACGAAATACAAGAAACGGACGGAACGGACGGACGGACGGACGGACGGACGGACGGACGGACGGGCGGACAGACGGACGGATGGAGAGACGGAGAGAGGAAGGGAGGGAGGGACAAGTATTTATCTTTTCCGGCGGAACAATTCGAACTGAATGCATGAGGAAAGAAAAAATGGCTGTCAAAGTGACAAACTTTATTCAATATCACTTAGCTTCATCTGTCGCCAGGATGTTGATGAAATCTTCCAATTCTCGTAGCCATGTCTTCAGCTGTCGCCAGCCCGATGATAAGTATCTTCCATCTCTTGATTCCACACGTCAACTAAAAAAAAAAAAAAAAAACAACGTAGAAAACATTCCTCAACAATAATAATAATATACTCCAGAACGAAAATTTAGCTAATGTTAAAAGAAATGGCATACCATTTATAAATGAACCTATTTTAATGAATTAGTATTCACATCTGAAACGTTTACCATTTACAAACAACATAAACTCATCAACCTTTGCGGCTGGTAGGTACTGGGTTCGGATGCCAGTCGAGGCATGGGATTTTTTAATCCAGATACCGACTCAAAACCCTGAGTGAGTGCCCCGCAAGGCTCAGTGGGTAGGTGCAAACCATGTACACCGACCAGCGATCCAAGACTGGTATAACAAAGGCCATGGTTTGTGCTATCCTGCCTGTGGGAAGCGCAAATAAAAGATCCCTTGCTGCATGTCGTAAAAGAGTAGCCTAAGTGGCGACAGCGGGTTTCCTCTGAAGAACAGTGTCAGAATGACCATATATTTGACGTCCAAGAGCCGATGATAAAATAAAAAAAAAAAAATGTTCTCTAGGTGGCGTTGTTAAATAAAACAAACTGTTGTACTTTTTTTTTCATTAACCTTTCCCTCAACACAACAGGAGGACCTGGTTTTCTTTTACGTTTATTCAACCATGGCAAATTTAGACGTCATAAGAGATATTTGCTAAACTTTCGTTGTTGAGTATATATACGTTTGCAGTAAAACACACAATTATAAAACGAACTATCAAGGAGGTTTTAAAAACGATTACTTAGACATTTCATTGCATGCAACTTCATTTGACATCAGTCATCTTGCTAATAACAGATATGTATATGTCTTTTAGCTGTGTCTTCAGCTGTTATTAATCGATTGATAAATATCTTTCAATAATAATTCACTTCTTCACAAAAACAATTATAAACCAAACTATCCAAAATCAAGAAGGGAGGTAACTTACCATTAAAATGCTTCGCTTGTGACAGCTACACCTTCAACTGTCACCAGCCCGATGATAAATATCTTCCATCTCTTGATTCCACACGTCAACTAGAAAAAAAGGTAGAACACATCAGTCAACAATAACAATGAAATTTTCAAGCAAAACACACAATTATAAAACAAACTATCAAACAATAACAATGAAATTTACAAGCAAAACACACAATTATGAAACAAACTATCAAGAATACGGATGGACGGACGGACGGACAGACGGACGGACGGGGGACGGGACGGAGAGAGAGAGAGAGAGAGAGAGAGACGGAGAGAGGAATGGAGGGAGGGACAAGTATTTATCTTTTCCGGCGGAACAATTCGACTGAATGATGAGTTAACAAAAAATGGCTGTCAAAGTGACAATTAGAGGAGATACGGACGGACGGACGGACGGAGAGAGAGAGAGAGACGGACGGAGAGAGAGACGGAGAGAGGAATGGAGGGAGGGACAAGTATTTATCTTTTCCGGCGGAACAATTCGAACTGAATGCATGAGTTAACAAAAAATGGCTGTCAAAGTGACAATTATCAAACGAACTATCAAGAATACGGATGGACGGACGGACGGACGGACGGACGGACGGACGGACGGACGGACGGACGGGCGGACAGACGGACGGATGGAGAGACGGAGAGAGGAATGGAGGGAGGGACAAGTATTTATCTTTTCCGGCGGAACAATTCGAACTGAATGCATGAGTTAACAAAAAATGGCTGTCAAAGTGACAATTATCAAACGAACTATCAAGAATACGGACGGACGGACGGACGGACGGACGGACGGACGGACGGACGGACGGGCGGACAGACGGACGGATGGAGAGACGGAGAGAGGAAGGGAGGGAGGGACAAGTATTTATCTTTTCCGGCGGAACAATTCGAACTGAATGCATGAGGAAAGAAAAAATGGCTGTCAAAGTGACAAACTTTATTCAATATCACTTAGCTTCATCTGTCGCCAGGATGTTGATGAAATCTTCCAATTCTCGTAGCCATGTCTTCAGCTGTCGCCAGCCCGATGATAAGTATCTTCCATCTCTTGATTCCACACGTCAACTAAAAAAAACAAAAAAACAACGTAGAAAACATTCCTCAACAATAATAATAATATACTCCAGAACGAAAATTTAGCTAATGTTAAAAGAAATGGCATACCATTTATAAATGAACCTATTTTAATGAATTAGTATTCACATCTGAAACGTTTACCATTTACAAACAACATAAACTCATCAACCTTTGCGGCTGGTAGGTACTGGGTTCGGATGCCAGTCGAGGCATGGGATTTTTTAATCCAGATACCGACTCAAAACCCTGAGTGAGTGCCCCGCAAGGCTCAGTGGGTAGGTGCAAACCATGTACACCGACCAGCGATCCAAGACTGGTATAACAAAGGCCATGGTTTGTGCTATCCTGCCTGTGGGAAGCGCAAATAAAAGATCCCTTGCTGCATGTCGTAAAAGAGTAGCCTAAGTGGCGACAGCGGGTTTCCTCTGAAGAACAGTGTCAGAATGACCATATATTTGACGTCCAAGAGCCGATGATAAAAAAAAAAAAAAAAAATGTTCTCTAGGTGGCGTTGTTAAATAAAACAAACTGTTGTACTTTTTTTTTCATTAACCTTTCCCTCAACACAACAGGAGGACCTGGTTTTCTTTTACGTTTATTCAACCATGGCAAATTTAGACGTCATAAGAGATATTTGCTAAACTTTCGTTGTTGAGTATATATACGTTTGCAGTAAAACACACAATTATAAAACGAACTATCAAGGAGGTTTTAAAAACGATTACTTAGACATTTCATTGCATGCAACTTCATTTGACATCAGTCATCTTGCTAATAACAGATATGTATATGTCTTTTAGCTGTGTCTTCAGCTGTTATTAATCGATTGATAAATATCTTTCAATAATAATTCACTTCTTCACAAAAACAATTATAAACCAAACTATCCAAAATCAAGAAGGGAGGTAACTTACCATTAAAATGCTTCGCTTGTGACAGCTACACCTTCAACTGTCACCAGCCCGATGATAAATATCTTCCATCTCTTGATTCCACACGTCAACTAGAAAAAAAGGTAGAACACATCAGTCAACAATAACAATGAAATTTTCAAGCAAAACACACAATTATAAAACAAACTATCAAACAATAACAATGAAATTTACAAGCAAAACACACAATTATGAAACAAACTATCAAGAATACGGATGGACGGACGGACGGGCGGACAGACGGACGGATGGAGAGACGGGAGAGAGAGAGAGAGAGAGAGACGGAGAGAGAGAGACGGAGAGAGGAATGGAGGGAGGGACAAGTATTTATCTTTTCCGGCGGAACAATTCGAACTGAATGCATGAGTTAACAAAAAATGGCTGTCAAAGTGACAATTATCAAACGAACTATCAAGAATACGGATGGACGGACGGACGGACGGACGGACGGACGGACGGACGGACGGACGGACGGGCGGACAGACGGACGGATGGAGAGACGGAGAGAGGAAGGGAGGGAGGGACAAGTATTTATCTTTTCCGGCGGAACAATTCGAACTGAATGCATGAGGAAAGAAAAAATGGCTGTCAAAGTGACAAACTTTATTCAATATCACTTAGCTTCATCTGTCGCCAGGATGTTGATGAAATCTTCCAATTCTCGTAGCCATGTCTTCAGCTGTCGCCAGCCCGATGATAAGTATCTTCCATCTCTTGATTCCACACGTCAACTAAAAAAAAAAAAAAAACGTAGAAAACATTCCTCAACAATAATAATAATATACTCCAGAACGAAAATTTAGCTAATGTTAAAAGAAATGGCATACCATTTATAAATGAACCTATTTTAATGAATTAGTATTCACATCTGAAACGTTTACCATTTACAAACAACATAAACTCATCAACCTTTGCGGCTGGTAGGTACTGGGTTCGGATGCCAGTCGAGGCATGGGATTTTTTAATCCAGATACCGACTCAAAACCCTGAGTGAGTGCCCCGCAAGGCTCAGTGGGTAGGTGCAAACCATGTACACCGACCAGCGATCCAAGACTGGTATAACAAAGGCCATGGTTTGTGCTATCCTGCCTGTGGGAAGCGCAAATAAAAGATCCCTTGCTGCATGTCGTAAAAGAGTAGCCTAAGTGGCGACAGCGGGTTTCCTCTGAAGAACAGTGTCAGAATGACCATATATTTGACGTCCAAGAGCCGATGATAAAAAAAAAAAAAAAAAATGTTCTCTAGGTGGCGTTGTTAAATAAAACAAACTGTTGTACTTTTTTTTTCATTAACCTTTCCCTCAACACAACAGGAGGACCTGGTTTTCTTTTACGTTTATTCAACCATGGCAAATTTAGACGTCATAAGAGATATTTGCTAAACTTTCGTTGTTGAGTATATATACGTTTGCAGTAAAACACACAATTATAAAACGAACTATCAAGGAGGTTTTAAAAACGATTACTTAGACATTTCATTGCATGCAACTTCATTTGACATCAGTCATCTTGCTAATAACAGATATGTATATGTCTTTTAGCTGTGTCTTCAGCTGTTATTAATCGATTGATAAATATCTTTCAATAATAATTCACTTCTTCACAAAAACAATTATAAACCAAACTATCCAAAATCAAGAAGGGAGGTAACTTACCATTAAAACGCTTCGCTTGTGACAGCTACACCTTCAACTGTCACCAGCCCGATGATAAATATCTTCCATCTCTTGATTCCACACGTCAACTAGAAAAAAAGGTAGAACACATCAGTCAACAATAACAATGAAATTTTCAAGCAAAACACACAATTATAAAACAAACTATCAAACAATAACAATGAAATTTACAAGCAAAACACACAATTATGAAACAAACTATCAAGAATACGGATGGACGGTCGGACGGGCGGACAGACGGACGGATGGAGAGACGGAGAGAGAGAGACGGAGAGAGAGAGACGGAGAGAGGAATGGAGGGAGGGACAAGTATTTATCTTTTCCGGCGGAACAATTCGAACTGAATGCATGAGTTAACAAAAAATGGCTGTCAAAGTGACAATTATCAAACGAACTATCAAGAATACGGACGGACGGACGGACAGACGGACGGACGGACGGGCGGACAGACGGACGGACGGACGGGCGGACATCTTTTCCGGCGGACGGATGCGGATGGAGAGACGGAGAGAGGAAGGGAGGGAGGGACAAGTATTTATCTTTTCCGGCGGAACAATTCGAACTGAATGCATGAGGAAAGAAAAAATGGCTGTCAAAGTGACAAACTTTATTCAATATCACTTAGCTTCATCTGTCGCCAGGATGTTGATGAAATCTTCCAATTCTCGTAGCCATGTCTTCAGCTGTCGCCAGCCCGATGATAAGTATCTTCCATCTCTTGATTCCACACGTCAACTAAAAAAAAAAAAAAAAAAACGTAGAAAACATTCCTCAACAATAATAATAATATACTCCAGAACGAAAATTTAGCTAATGTTAAAAGAAATGGCATACCATTTATAAATGAACCTATTTTAATGAATTAGTATTCACATCTGAAACGTTTACCATTTACAAACAACATAAACTCATCAACCTTTGCGGCTGGTAGGTACTGGGTTCGGATGCCAGTCGAGGCATGGGATTTTTTAATCCAGATACCGACTCAAAACCCTGAGTGAGTGCCCCGCAAGGCTCAGTGGGTAGGTGCAAACCATGTACACCGACCAGCGATCCAAGACTGGTATAACAAAGGCCATGGTTTGTGCTATCCTGCCTGTGGGAAGCGCAAATAAAAGATCCCTTGCTGCATGTCGTAAAAGAGTAGCCTAAGTGGCGACAGCGGGTTTCCTCTGAAGAACAGTGTCAGAATGACCATATATTTGACGTCCAAGAGCCGATGATAAAATAAAAAAAAAAAAATGTTCTCTAGGTGGCGTTGTTAAATAAAACAAACTGTTGTACTTTTTTTTTCATTAACCTTTCCCTCAACACAACAGGAGGACCTGGTTTTCTTTTACGTTTATTCAACCATGGCAAATTTAGACGTCATAAGAGATATTTGCTAAACTTTCGTTGTTGAGTATATATACGTTTGCAGTAAAACACACAATTATAAAACGAACTATCAAGGAGGTTTTAAAAACGATTACTTAGACATTTCATTGCATGCAACTTCATTTGACATCAGTCATCTTGCTAATAACAGATATGTATATGTCTTTTAGCTGTGTCTTCAGCTGTTATTAATCGATTGATAAATATCTTTCAATAATAATTCACTTCTTCACAAAAACAATTATAAACCAAACTATCCAAAATCAAGAAGGGAGGTAACTTACCATTAAAACGCTTCGCTTGTGACAGCTACACCTTCAACTGTCACCAGCCCGATGATAAATATCTTCCATCTCTTGATTCCACACGTCAACTAGAAAAAAAGGTAGAACACATCAGTCAACAATAACAATGAAATTTTCAAGCAAAACACACAATTATAAAACAAACTATCAAACAATAACAATGAAATTTACAAGCAAAAACACACAATTATGAAACAAACTATCAAGAATACGGATGGACGGTCGGACGGGCGGACAGACGGACGGATGGAGAGACGGACGAGAGAGAGAGAGACGGAGAGAGAGAGACGGAGAGAGGAATGGAGGGAGGGACAAGTATTTATCTTTTCCGGCGGAACAATTCGAACTGAATGCATGAGTTAACAAAAAATGGCTGTCAAAGTGACAATTATCAAACGAAGACGGACGGAAGGACGGACGGACGGACGGGCGGACAGACGGACGGATGGAGAGACGGAGAGAGGAATGGAGGGAGGGACAAAAACCATTCCTCCAAACCAAATAAAAATATTCTCCGCGAAAAATTTAGCAATTTGTAAAAGAAATGGCTACCAAATTTATAAAATGAAAAATTAAATAAAAAAGGTTTCCTCTGGGCGGTTAATTAAAAACAAACATTTTTTAAACTTTCCCTCAACCCAAAGGGGTGGTTTTCTTTTCGGATCCAGGTTTGGAGGCCATGGGATTTTTTAAATTTCCAGAATTACCCCATCAAAACCCAATTATGGAAACTCAAGGGGTTTAAAAACCAATTACAAC
>NW_024534599.1:0-35765 GCF_016097555.1 Gigantopelta aegis
AGTACCTATTGTTATTATTAAAAGTAAGTTTCCTAACAACATGTAGTAATTAAATATGATGTTCTACTCCTTCTCCTTATCTTTTTCATTTTCAACTTTGTTTGTTTCTTAATGGTTTTTATGATGTAGAACATACTGTATGCAACTATAAAAAAAAATAGTAAGAATAATGAAAAGCTAATCAGCAGGATGTTAGTTCAAAATAATTAGCAAATATAATCAGTAAAGGAGTGTTGGTCCAGGATTTTCCCTGTAAAATCCTCTTAGAATCCTACCCACAGGCGTGTCTCATATCATAAATTAACATATAAGATGGTGTGTACTGTGGGGGATCCCTTTTTACAGTATGGGGCCTGTGGAATATGCATCCTGACAGGATAGAATCTTCTTATGGCATCCTATAGGTACTGTGATGGCAACCCAGACAGGTATGAGTAATAGTGCAATATGTTAACTATCAAATAAAATATATAATTAATTTTACCTTTTGTAGTCAAGTGATCTTGCTATGATTTCCAGCTTTTTGCTTTCTCCTTCACTTTGGTTCGTGTATTTCACTGCCGCTTTCATTAGCTTAATAGCAAGTGTTTTTCTTGAGGCATCATTTTCACTGGACCAGGTCTTCCCAAACAATTAGAATTGTCATGCAAAATCTCCATTTGATTTTTCTTTTAAAAAATTATTTCTGGACATCAAGGACATCGACAAACAACATACAATGTTTTCATTCTGACAATTCTAACTTAGCCCCTTAGCCACCATATAAGCATCATCAAAAGACAAAGGAGCTAAAAAATAAATATCACTGTAAGGTGGTGCACTTTTGCAAAAATAAAAACAATATCGCTAAGTATATGTGTTCGTAATTTTTATGCATATATCATACTAATAGATAGTTGTATAGTCAGTTGTCAAAACCATAACACCCTTTAAAAATGTTCATATAGAGAACAAAGAATTATTATGAATCTGCTACATGCACCTTTGTGTAAGTACTAGCCACAATGAAAATTTAATAGGATAACTGATCTAGGTAACACACACTAGTCCTTTTGAAGCTGTTTACTGAGTTATGCAATTATGAATCAGTTTAAAATGACCAATCTATTAAACAATGATGAATCTAAAAAAATTATTGTATTTATGGTTACCCTCCATTAAGAATCTTTGTATTTTAGAAAACTTGATTTTTCACCTAATAGCAGAGAAGGACAATAGGGACAATTATTATCTATGATCCATGCACTGTATGTGGGGTACTAGATTGATGATATTTACAAGGGATACTATATCATTACCTTGGTTAAGTACATCATTGTACTCAAAAAGAGGACTATTAAGCCTTCCATTAGCTTTGCATATTTGACATAACTCATTATTTGGATAAGTGATGATAACGTTGCTGAGTTATATATAGCAGTTGTTGGTCTAGTTCATTTGAACATATAACTCACCAAAATTGGTATTTAAATTTTGTCATCTCTCATCATTTTCATGGCAGGACAGTGATGACTTGCTCTATAACATCTTCATATAGTTGCTGTGGCGGCAAACGAAACAACTCAATAACATGTCATTCAAGATAAGACCAATTTAAACCAAAACAATTCCATCATCTTTACTGTCGGAGTGTGCTCTAATACTTGTCACGTTAACGTTTGGTTTGCTCAGGAATATACAGGGCATAGCTTTCTCAATACATTTTAAGGAATAATTTAGTAAAGGCAACATTTGGCGTATTATTGCGCGATTGACATCACGTACAGACACAATGCATTTGGTTCGTGTTCAGTATAGCTGATGCTGTACTTGCGAATCAGGAACTAATAAAACATGCTCCTGGTCATCTAAGCCCCCCCCCCCGAAGTAAATTACCTATTATCCGACGCTGGTTCTACTTCCACTGCTATCCCCCAAAATGCACAAGGGAGCTCATCATTACAAAAAGGCTTTCTCTTCATTCACCAAAATATATTTTACTGCTCTTATTTTGTCACTAATCCAAATTTTGTAACTAGGTGTGTTCAATCTCAGAAGATAGATAAAACAGCTTGTTCTAGCTCATGAAAATATGGAACGGGTTGTAAGAATAACAATATCGGACTCATCTGGTTGATAAACTGATATCAATGATGCTACCTAAAGATGTAAAAAATTTGCAAAAAAATCCTCAAATCATCAACCAGATATTTTAAAGTTGCGCTTGCTTTTCGGACTGTAAAACATCTCTTTTGATATACAATAAACCTTCTCTTTTGGTAGAATAGCTAGCGAAGGAAAAGTACAGAGAGGTAGTTTAATGTCTTATCGAGCTCCGTGTTTAACAATCTCATCAAATTTTTCCTTGAGTAAAAACTTCTTTGTCTTCTACACAACACAATGTATTAACATCTTGCATATCAAACAAGACGCTGGACTTCATTTTGATCGGCTGCAAATGAAAAACTGCTCTTTCATACGTTCTATTTTATCAATTTCAACAGAGCCATCATGACAAGCCACTAACATCACATACGTTCGTGCGATCGTGATACTGTTGACGATCCTAGTTGAGCTGAGCGAAAAAAGATGATAAAGTCGAGCATGCCATTTCAGTATAGGATGCTTTGTCTGGACTCTCATTTGGTACTCTGGAGGTCATCTAAAGGTGGGGAAAGTCACGCTCAGGTCAAAAAAACATCCATACACGGCTACTGTATAAATGACCAGCTAGAAATGGAAGAAACGTAAAGGGCTTGTTTACTGGTACTAACATCCCATATGTTGATCATGGGCAATTCCACTTGGTAGAGCTTCATTCTAGCCGGCTGTTTTCCAGGAGACACTCTGTTCAGATGAAAATCTTGACAATCATTTGTCTGAAATGGGACGATCAAGATCTTTATCGTTGTCAAAAATAGATTCACCCATCCGCTAGGACTTTCAATATCTTTTATAAACACCTCTTGCAATAATAATGAGTTTTTATAGCTGATTCCATGACTAAAGCATACTTAAAATTTATTGGAATAGATCAATGATGTAGTGGCAGGTTTTCTTACTGCTGATGCTTCAAAAAAGGATCTCGCCATGTTCTTCACACCTTTAGGAAATTCTCCACACTGCATTTGCTTCAGTAAGCTTTGACAAGCAATCGATTTGCTGCTGTTATGTAGACCAGTAATGCAGAGAAATAATAGGTACAGCTTTGGCTGTAAATACGTGGATTGGTGATTGCTTCCTTCAATTTCTCGGCAGATAATTTAACGAGACTTTTATCTCTATATATAGAGAAATAAATAAGTCATGTTTGATTTATAATTTAATACAATTTATAACAATTATGTTGTTTAAATAATCAATTGTCCAATTAATTTACATAATTAATAAATAAATAATTTTGCACTCAGCTGGATTGCATAGACATTAATGCATACCTACAAAGCTTCAGTACAGCTTTACTATTTTATAGTTTTTTTTAAAAATAAATGTAACAGAAATACATTAAGGAACTGTAATATAAAGTGAAACTGATTTAATAAAATGACGGCATCCAAAAAAAATATGGACCTAAGTTTTTTTCTTACATAATCTGTTATTATAGCTTACTAAGGTCATCAGATGTTTGGTGCACTCTGAACTATCCAATAGTTGTGAGATGAATTAGTACCATCAACACATTCAGATTTGCATTGCATAGGTAAAAAAATTCTAGACTTCCATTTACAACCAGATGATCTATTTCATCCTAAAATGGAATATCATTTTTAACAAAGATTTATTAATATAATTATTTAACCAGACTAAAAATCATTGATTGAATGCAAATATTTCTATATAAAAACTATAACTATATAGTATACAAAATGTCCAACATCTTTTAAAGTATAATTTCACTGGATACTAAATTAAAATCTGGCAGTTGCAACAATTGTAATCACTGTTGATAAGCATTCAATTCAGTTGTCACTATTAATTATAGTATGTTTGGACAACATATTCCCTCTTGTAGGGTTTATGGTAATGATACAGACCCTCA
Source organism: Gigantopelta aegis (assembly GCF_016097555.1). Classification (NCBI taxonomy): domain Eukaryota; kingdom Metazoa; phylum Mollusca; class Gastropoda; order Neomphalida; family Peltospiridae; genus Gigantopelta; species Gigantopelta aegis. The sequence goes on from NW_024534599.1 coordinate 4,019, forward strand.
GTCTGAACTATGATACATATAACATAACATATATAAGTATGAATCTAATTATATATATATATATATATATATATACATATAATATAAATTATATTGCTGTGGTATGATAGGAACCCCAGACACTAAGAATTCAAAACTACCTCAGTACCTTGTTATCATGAGTTTCTTCTTGATGAGAGATAGATAGTCTGCCATTATTTCAAATAGTAATATATACTGTAAAATAATATTTCGTTATTCAATTTGCACGAAATGATTGCAGCTTTACCTCGAAAAACTAGGTTAGTTAGAAAAGGGGGCGTATGAAAATAGGGGCTATCAAAAAGATGAATGAAAAGTACACGACATAACCTATGATTCGCGTTTACCGTATATCTCTTACAACGCCCAACAGCGAAAGATAAACAAACATATCTCCTCTCTTAAAACAAAAATGAAATCCAATCAGCATGTAGTGTAAGATTACAACTTAGAATAAATATATACACTGACAATATTATTAGTATAAGATAAAATAATAATTTAAAATTATCCCTTCCTCATTCCCATGTTTCATGGACTACAGGTTAGAGTATAATGTTAGTTGCTTTATCTTAATATTAAATTTTACAGTGCAATGATTGCCTATGCAGAATCACTTAAATATTATTTCATGATATGTTTTAACAAAAATTGCTGCCATAATAGTAAGACCATTAACATATGTGTTACGGTGTTCAATGTTCGGACTGATATAATCACATTCAATTCAAAGTAACTATATACTTGTAACATTGACATTTTAAAATATATTCAAATTTTACAACTATTATAATTATTATGTAAATCTAAAAAACTACTTGGGGGGCTTTTTAAAGTTAAGATATACAGGAAATAATTTTTAATTATCTGGCCTGCTAATGACTTGCTAATCACATCGACTTTTTTAAGGAAAATAAAGCTTAGCGAACATAAAATTCGAAAAAATCTACTGGAAAGTTTCATCAGGATAACCTTCACTGGTACACCAACCTCAATTCAATATGCATCTGTAGTAGACTGGCTAAGTGTCCTGACAAACCAGGGCCTTTTAGCGGTCATGTACAACAGGACGCTCGATGAGATCACAGTTTTGACCATCCCATAAAGCATCAGTGAAAATGGCATCAGGAAAAGAAAACCTGACCATCATCTGCTCCAGACTCACAATAATAGTTATTGCCCACAAAAGAAGGAACAGTAAGCTGAACTACCTAGTATTACCATGGACATGATTCCCAGTTGTCTTCATTCTCTCCACAGCCATAGATATAATTCCATAGATGTTGACGAGTTGTCCACATGTAGTGATAGAGATTCCATCAACATATGGATCATCTAGAGAATTACACCACCTCACCATTATTAGGATAAATCCCATCAGTAATTCTATATCAGGTGGGGGGGGGGGGGGGTGGTATCCTCTTACTCTTCCACAGACATGTTGATATATAGATATTTAAAGACTAATTAGAGCACTGCTACAACCATTGTCATTAAAAATGGCTATTACAAATATGTGGCCTGTCACATAAAGGATAATTAATTCCACTAAAATAGATAGTACTCAGTCCAGGAGGACAGAGCACCAGGTTGACTCATGTCAAGATAGCCTACTCTCATCCAACCTCCTACTCCCATCACAGTTACTACCCTCCATATCACAATAGACAGATATAAGGGAACCATTAAAAGCTCGTATTTTGTAAAATCCTATTAAGTCTATTAAATTATCTGCCGGTAAATTTTCCTATTATTCGACTTGGTTCTAGTTTCCACTGCTGTTTCACAATGTACAAGGGAGCTCATCATGACAAAATGCTTTCTCTTCATCACCAAAATATTGTTGGGCTCTTGATTCTGTTACTAACCCATATTTTGTAACTAGAGGGTCAAATCTCAGAAGGTAGATAAAACAGCTTTGTCTATCTCATGAAAATATGGAACAAGTTGTAGGATAACATATTGGAATCTTTGTTGATAAGACTGATATCAATGATGCTGCCCAAAGATGTAAAAAACTGGCAAAAATGCTCAAAATCATCACCAAATAATTCAAGTTTGCTTGCTTATGACTGTAAAACATCTCTTTTGATATACCAATATACCTCTATATGGTAGAACAAGCTACGAAGGAAAATGTACGAAAGAGGGACGAGAAATAGGTTTATCGAGCTCTGTATTAACAATTTCATCAAATTTTTCTTGAGTAAAACTCTTTGTCTTCTACAACAAATGTATAACATCTTGCATATCAACAAAGACTCTCGACATCATTGAGCGCTGCAACTGTAAACTGCTCTTTCATATATTCTATTTCACCATTTCCAACAGAGCCTCATGACAAAGCCACTAACTTACATACATTAGAGCGATCATGATACTTTGATGATCCCAGTTGAGCTTAACGAAAAAGATGATAAAGTCGAGCATGCCATTTCAGTATAGAAGCTTTGTCTGATCTCTCACTTGGTATCTCTGGAGGGTCATAAAGTTGGGAAGGTCACGTACAAGGTCAAAAAACATCCATACACGGCTACTGCAAAGGTGCCAGATAGCATAGGAAGAATATAAGGGCTGTTTTACTGGTACCAACATCCCATATGTTTGAATCATGGCAATTCCACTTGGTAGACCTTGATTCGCCAGCACCTCTCCGGCGTTTCCAGGAGAACACTCTGTTGAGATAAAAATCTTTGAATCATTTGTCTGAAATGACGATCAAGGTCATCACTCGTTGTCAAAATCGATTTAGGAATGCTAAAACTCAGAATATTTTTTTATAACTTTCCTTGCAAATAAAGGTGCTGTTTTATAGCTGATTCCATGACTAAAGCATAGTTAATTTTACTGGAATCACTGATGTATTGGCTGGTTTTCTTACTGCTGATACTTTCAAAAAAGGATATGTCATGATCTTCTCTTACAGGAAATTGTCCACACTGCAATTGCTTCAGTAAGATTTGAGTAGCAATCGATTGACTGCTGTTAGGTAGACCAGTAATGCAGAGAATAGTAGGGTGCAGCTTTGGCTTTAATGAGGGGAGTGGTGATTGCTTTCTTTAGCCATTCGGCCGATATTGCTAACTGACATAATCTCTATAGAGAAATAATCATATGATTTATGTTGTTAAATTGTCGTAGTGTTAGTCCAGGATGACATGTAGCACCAGGTTCACTCATATTGAGATAGCCTATTCTCATCCAGCCTCCTTTACTATCACAGTTACTACCCTCCATATCACAGTAGACATATATTGAGAGAGCCATTAGGAGCTCGTAGTGCTGTAATAGCCTGATTGAACAAGATTATTTTTCTGTTTGAATATCAAGACTGTGTTGATTGGATAGAAGTTAATGAACTTGGAGATTTCTTCTAATTGTCCCATCAAATTTCCACCAAGATCAGTAATGCTTTCACATTCATAAAAAAGAACTTTTCAACACAATGTCGTATGAATAGAATTTGTAACGATATTCACTCTTGGCATAATTCTTTCCATCACAGACAGTACAACTCTTCAATTGAGGGAAAACATTGGAGAGCACACTCAAAGACTCGGAAAGTCTCTGAGTACATTGAAAGTTACTTTGATAGACTTAACTGTTACATCTGTAATGGTTATATTTTGAAGTGGATTCTTTTTGACATCATCTCCATAACACCAAGAAATGAGAGCTCTAAATAAAAGAAAGCACTTAATAAGGAGGGACTTCATTGTGTAACTCCTGGTGTCGAGTGACTTCAAACACATACAATATAATAATATTTGGTACGCGACCGCCGTCTGGGCAATTATAGTACATGGAAAGTTAAGAAAAACACTTAACAAGGAGTATACGGATACGAACACTGTAAAATTGATTGGTTAATTTAACCATAATTTTGGTTATATAGGTTGAAAAAGTAATCATAATACTGTTTTGATTACTATTCTATTACTGTTTATGTAGCTACATAACATCAATTTTTATAAACATTAGTAATAAAAATAGACTAAATATTGTTATGTTTAGTTTATGTATGTATATGCAACCTGTATAACCTTGTATTAGTTAAGTCAACCCAATAAATTTCTATAGTGTAACTAATCTACATGAGCAAACCGCGAATGCAATTATGGATGTGGTCAAGGATGTTTTGTGACCTCATTAAACTTCAACACACATCATAATTATAAAACTATTGCAAAATATAGCAACTGGTTTCGAAGGGATTTTTTTAACCACAGCATTGTGTATGGTGCTATCCCCACTTATGACTGGAAGCAAAACATTGTATCACAGTAGTAGTAATCCATACCCACAAATACAGGTACAGTTGTTCCTGTACTGCCAATATTACATGGCCTCATGATATCTTGTATATAATCTAACTTATTTTCACTAATACAACAAGCATAATCCAGATATGTTTTACGAGGATTACTACCATAATTAATGGTAACACCATCAAACATGGTTACATTGTCAATGTTTTAGACTGGCATTACTAAGCATGCAAAGGCAGAAATCCATCTGGTACACAAAAGTGATAACCTCTTAATTGACCCAGAACCTCACTGTAATAAAAGTCCATAGTCAAGTAAGTTATAGATGAAGTCTTTATAAATCATGTCATTTTAGGGTCTGTACAACATGGTCCTTCATTTCCATTACATTTTGACCATCCCATAATGAATCATTGAATATAAAGTTTTTTGTAACTTGATAAGGTACAGCAGATTCACAGTAGTAATCCATACCCAAATGTAACATATAAGATGGACTGTGGGATCATTTTTATAGTATGGGCTGTGGAATTATGCATGGACAGGATAGAATCTTCTTATTGGCATCCTATAGCTAGGTACTGTGATGGCAACCCCAGACATGTATGAGTGAAAGTGGCAACTAGTTTAACTATCAAATAAAAATAAATAATTATTTTACCTTTATAGTCAAGTGATCTTGCTATGATTTTCAGCTTCTTGCTTTCTACTTTACTTCATTTGTGTATTTCACTTGCAACTTTCATCAGCTTAATAGCAAGTGTTTTCTTGAGGCATCATTTTCACTGACAGTCTTCCCAAACAATAGTATTGTTATGCAAAGTTTCCATTTGATTTTTCTTTTAAAAAGATTATTTCTGGTACATCAAACGTCAACAAACAACATACCATTTTTTGTCTGATATTCCTAACATTCCCTTAGCCACAATATAAGTAATCATCAAAGAATCTAAAAATGGATAAGGTTACAAGATGAGATGCAAAAACAAAAAATCACTAAATGTATGTTTTCATTTCTATATATGCATATTGTATAGTCTGTTTTTGTCAAACCATAAACGCCTTGTATCACCTCCCTACCACGCCCCACGACGGAATCGAAAGTACAATGATATAATTGGGGATTTAATACAAGTTTACAAGGTTAGAACATATTATTAGTATAAGACAAAATTAAAATTTTTTTTAAAAATTAGAGTTATGTTGAGACACAGCTTTTAACCGAATATATAGTTCAATGATATCCAAAGGAGTATCTTCATCATAACCACTTTGATTTCCACATACCCTGAGTTCAATGTCTTTAGTAGTAGTCTCATTGAGAGATTTTATAACCATGGCATCTTAGGATTAGTACAACATGGTCCTTCTTTCCATTACATTGTTGACCATCCCACACTGGATCACTAGCATATAAAACATATGACCATTTTTGTCCTTCAGGTAATCCATGTTCACAGTAGCTACATTTCCAACAAAATTTGGCAAGGTTTTGTTGAAACCCAGAGTATTACATGGACATACTCCACGGGCACATAAGTCCATATATGCTTACGAGGATTACTCACCATAAGTAATCTTAAAAAACTATAAAACACCATCAACATATGTGTTACAGTTCTCAATGTCTGGACTAGCATTGCTATTAAACATGGCGGAAATCCATCTGGTGACGCATACTGATAACCTCTTACTTGACCACAGACTTCACTGGTAATAATTTTCTCCAGAGGAAAGATCGTAGATCCAAATGCTCCTGAATAGGAAAGAACCACAAACTCCATGATTTATGTTGTTAAATTGTCGTAGTGTTAGTCCAGGAGACATGTAGCACCAGATTCACTCATTTTGAATAGCCTATTCTCATCCAGCCTCCTTTACCATCACAATTACTACCCTCCATATCACAATAGACACTGACAATACTACCATTACTTAAAGTGAGGCTATAATATCCTGATGTAGCAGCAGTAGAAAAGCTTTGTAGTAGAGCAATGCAGGAATTATATATAACATATGTTTTGATACAAGATGTAGGTACTGATGATGGACAAAATATGAACTTGACTTCATTGCTTTCTTTCAACTTAAACTTCTTTCCACGATTACTAGAAATACAACAGTATTGCTCATAAGTGAGGAGGATGTGTAGTTAATAGACTAGTACAGTCAGCAATACAATCAGAGAGCTCTCACTAAGCTTACTAATAAGCCTGCAAACAAACATTAATAAGACTACTTTCATTATTTGCTCTGTCCCCACTATGTGTATATCTATGACTGACTATAATACATTACATTTCAGTGTTTTCTATTTATGATCACTATATGCTAAATATGTTAATTGTGACCTGGTTTGCAAAAAGGATTCACTTCTGTCAAAACGTTTGTGACCTGACGTTTGACAACAAACTACTGTTAAAACATCTCAAAAATCTAGTTTTGTATACATATAGTTGGTATAAATATGCATAACTATTCTATATGTATCAAAACTGTTTTTATATGTTTTAACAGTGTTTTTTTTTCACTTGAAGAACTACTTTCATTATTAGCTCTGTCACCACTATGTGTATAGTCTGTGGACGACCATGATACTTTATATTCAGTGTTTTCTATTTATGATCACTATATGCTAAATATGTTAATTATAGACATGTATTAATTTAATTAATTAATTTACATTAAAATAAATTATAACTTATCAAAATATCTTTTCCTCATTCTCTTGTTCATTACTACAATCGTGACATACTATTATTAGATTTATCTTACCATTAAATTCTGCAAAACAACAGTATCTACACATGAATCATCTAAAATTCCTTTTCAAACACTTCTTGTATTTACAATACATAAAAGAGAGAGCACGTGCACCTTTGATAATCAAAAACTGAACATGAATTTTCTATGCCCATGCAATAATTTGCTATGCACATGCAACCTGTATAACCATAAAACAGAGTCCCATATGGCATTACTGGGAATAGTTTCCTTGATGATAATCTTTCACATGTAGAATTAAGCTTCCTAATCTTTTAGACTATAACAACTGTTTGAGTAAATGTACCTAAATGCAACAAATAGATGGATAAATAATAGCAGAGATAGAGAGATATTAATGGGATGGATGAGAATAGATGGATGTGTATATAATAAATTCTCTCATAGATCAATTCTACCTCAATGTAATTTTAAACTAGAGTTGAACTGGAAGCTACAACAGTTTTCAAAAGAAACTACTGTAGTCATTTTGGTCCAGTGTTTAGACACTCCCCTCAAATGTCATGGTGTCCTAATGTACATTAACTATTACTTAGGGAGTGACTTCAGGCTAACAGTACACAACAGCAATGCCTTTTGTTAAAGGGCTGTCAAGCTTGTTACTCTATCATTATAGGGATTGAGAGTAGACACATGTACAGGAGAGACTTGTTATTTGCACCAATAAAGTTCACAGCAGATTAGACTAATGATTAATATAACTCTAATAGACAAAATGTTAATTAAGTTTTTATGTCTATCATTACATTATATAAGTAACTAATTAACAAATGTAAAGTTCAATTATATCTAAAGGAGTATCTTCATCATTTGAGTTTTCATCACCACAAACCCTCACTTCAATATCTTCAGTTGTAGTATCATTAAGAGACTTTATAAACCATGGCATCTTAGGATTAGTACAACATGGTACTTCATTTCCATTACATTGTTGACCATCCCATAATGGATCATCAGAATATAATGTAAAATCACTCGGTAGTCCCCTATATATATGTACACCCAGATTCACAGTAGTACTCGCTACCTACAAAACTTGGTACACTTGTTCCCACACTTTCATTATTACATGGACAATACGCATTTCTATAAGGCATTAGAACACCATCTTCAGCTACACTACAAGCAAAAGTCCAGATATGTTTACGAGGATTACTACCATAAGTAAGAGTAACACCATCAACATATGTGTTACAATTCTCAATGTTGGGACAGGAGTTCTGGAATTACATTTCATGGTGGGAGTCCATTTGGTCTACCAAATTGATAGCCTCTTATTTGACCACAGACCTTGTTGTAATGAACTCCATGAGCAGAGTAAACTAAAGATAAGAAGTAGGGTCTACCACATACACCATGGTCTATGTTGTTAAATTGTCGTAATGTTAGTCCAGGAGGACAGGTAGCACCAGATCACTCATGTTGAGGTAGCCCACTCTCATCCAGCCCTCCTTTACTATCACAGTTTACTACCCTCCATATCACAGTAGACATATATGAGAGAGCCATTAGGAGCTCGTAGTGTGTAATAGCCTGATTGAACAAGATTATTTTTCTGTTTTGATATCAAGACATGTAGTTGATATGAGTTTTAATGAACTTGGAGATTTCTTCTAATTGTCCCATCAAATTTCCACCAAGATCAGTAATGCTTTTCACATTCATAAGACTTTTCACACAATGTCGTGATGGATAGAAGTTTGTAAACGATTCACTCTTGGCATATTTCTTTCCATCACAGACAGTACAACTCTCAATTGGAGGGAAAACATTGGAGAGCACACTCAAAACTCGGAAAGTCTCTGAGTACATTGAAAGTTACTTTGATAGACCTTAACTGGTACATCTGTAATGGTTGTATTTTTGAAGAGGTTGCATTTTGGCATTGTCCCGTCCGTAACACCAAGAAATGAGAGCGCCAAATAAAAGAAAACACTTAACAAGAGGGGACTTCATTGTGTACCTCTGATGTCGAGTGACTTCAAACACATACATATAATAATATTTTGGTACGCGCCCGCCGTCCGGCAATTATAGTACATTGAAGTTAAGAAACACTTAACAAGGAGTATACGGATACGAACACTGTAAAAATTGATTGGTTGATTTAACCATAATTTGGTTATATAGTTGCAATTACAAACTATCTTTGTTGAAAAAGTAATCATAATACTGGTTTGATTACTATTCTATTACTGTTTATGTAGCTCTACAAACATCAATTTCATAATACATTAGTAATAAAATAGACTAAATATTGTTATGGTTTAGTTTATTGTATGTATATGCAACCTGTATAACCTTGTATTAGTTAAGTCAACCAATAAATGTTTCTATAGTGTAACTAATCTACATGAGCAAACCTGCGAATGCAATTAATGGATGTGGTCAGGATGTTTTGTGACCTCATTAACTTCAACACACATCATAAATTATAAAACTATTGCAAATATTAGCAACTGGTTTCGAAAGAGATTTTTTAACCACAGCATTGTTATGGTGCTATCCCCACTTATGACTGGAAGCAAAACATTGTATAAAAAGGAAGACAAAGAAAGCATACTAAATATCATCAGTTCCCACAAGTGAGTATTCCTTCAAATGATGTTGGTGATTTGCAATGCAATTATTTTTCTGTGGCTTATAGCACTATACTGAAACTATACTCAAACATACTAACAGATGCAATATTCAAAGCATATTTCAGAGCATATATTATTGACTATAATACAGAAAAAAATAATAATAATAACTTATATTGCTTTGCAATAACTACTTGTAATCATCTCTAATGACCCCTTGATATGTAAAATATAGAAGACAAGTGAGTTTTCTAAGTTTTGACTTTGTTCTTTTCTTGTATTCAGATATCTGAAGAAGATTACCTTCATTATTAGCTCTGTCACCACTATTATATGATTATGATACCTTATATTCAATGTTTTCTAGTTGTGATCATTATATGCCCATGTATGGATTTAATCTATTAAACCACATTAAAATAAAATTAAAACTTATTCAAATTACCTTTTCCTCATTTCTTGTTCCTTACTACAATCATGAAATACTGTTATAAGCATTATCTTATTATCAAATTCTGCAAAGCAACAGTGCCTACACAGGAATTGTCTAAAATTTCTTTTTCAACATTTCTTGTGTTTACAATACATAAGAGGGAGAGAGAGAGAGAGAGCATGTACACTGTGATAATCAAAACTGATTTTCACTGTGTTACAATCAAATAATTTGCTATGTACATGTAACCTGTATAACCATAAATCAGAGTCCTATATGGCATTACTGGACATAGCTCCTCAATGATAATCTTCACATCTAAATTTAAGCTACCTTATCTTTTGGACTGTGACAAGCTGTTTGAGTCAATACTTCCTTTACTTCGTTTCTTTCTCTCACATTTCTTGAAGGTTTAGTAGTGCTAATAATTCTGTCATTACAATGTTTTATTGGCTCAAAATGGTCTGCATTTTTGAAAAATGCTTTGACCATCATTTGTATGGTTGTTATGGTTACTATACAACATCTAACTAATGGGCCTATTGGCACAGTTTATATAAAAAAATCCATTAAAGGAGAAGATGATAACAAGAAGAACAAATTTAAATAAATTTTGACATTGGTAATTAATTACTCTCATGATGATTATCTCATTACTTCAAACAAAGTTGTGGGTTTTAAAGGCAATTCTTATCTAATGTATTTATTTTACTTTGTTAGTATTTATTATTATTTTTATAATTACATATTGTGTTTACTTGTACTTAAGGTATGTAGTAAATAAAATGGGTGTAGACAATTAATGAGAGTAGAACCAATAGGAAGTAACTTATTAAAATGATAACTATGAAGTAATAATTTACTATAACTGAACTAATGACAAAGTTATTTATACATTAATAATGCATGTTTGTGTCTTATCAGGTGAAAATAGATGAAATATACTTCTCTTATTGGTAAGTTATTAATACTTGATAATGTACTTGTAGTAATCCAGCTAATTAAACTAGAAATTAATCACTACTTTGGTTTATATATATAATTATTATTTGAATAATTTATTTATCGAATACCAATAATGGATGAAAATAATATATTGGAGATGTGATATACTACTATTTGAATGATTATATATTAATTTATTTACTAAATAACTAGATTAAAGTTAGAAGTTCAGTTACTTTTTATTTTAGCCTGTACTAATTACATTGTACACATGTAATGTACCTAAATGCAACAAATACATGTAGCAGAGATAGAGAGAGATTAATGGATGAGAATAGATGGATGTGTATATAATAAATTCTCTCATAGATCAATTCTACCTCAATATAAAATTTAAACTAGAGTTAAACTGAAGCTACCACCAGTTTTCAAAAGAAAACTACTGTAGTCATTTGGTCCAGTGTTTTAGACACTTCCCTCAAATTGTCATGGTTGTCCTAATGTACATTAACTATTACTTAGTTATAGTAGTAAACCAATGTAATATATGTGTTAAAGACATCATCCTATTTGGCATTACTGGACATAGCTCCTTTTTAATAATCTTTGCATCTACATTAAGCTATGTCCTTTTTTGGACTATAAGAGGCTGTTTAATTTAACACTTTTTCTTGCTTTTGTTCTCACATTTCTGCAAAGTCCTAGTTGTGTCTATTAATCCTTCTTTAATATTTCATTTGCTAAAATGTTCTGCATTTCGAAAATGTTTTAATCCTCATTTGAATACTTGTGCTTTTAACAATATGACATCGTGAAAACTCATCTTTAATAGTGTGCTGCAGGCAAAGGTGGCTAACTAAAAATGATATATACATTAATAGTAATGAGAGTAGTAATGATAAATTACTCCCCAGTGATTATAACCACGCCCAGCATGCAGCAGAACACTCTGTTAAGTGTAATATCCTTAGCCAAATCCCCTTGGTATAATATATACCAAGGGTCAATTTGTAAAGTCCTTGGATGATATATTTTATGAATTCCCTCGTTGGAAAGTTTATAGTAACATGTACAGACCTCAATCTGAACAATAATATATATAACACACACACATATAAGTATGCATGTAGCCATATATACGCATATATATAATTATATTGCTTTGATATGATCAAAGCACCAGACATTGACCCCTAAGATTTCAAACTATTTCAGTACCATGTTTTTTGAAGTCTCTTCTTCAGGAGGTGGATAGTCTGCCATTATTGCAAATAGTGATAAGTATCTGCCAAAATAACATTTCATTATTTTAAGAAATCTTTGGAGTAGTATTTACCTGAAGGGTTGGTATAAAAGGGGCGTGTCATGCGGGGGAGTAAAATGTAGGTGAAGTTAATAATATATTTAAGCGAGGCTCTTGTACCCACGACGAAAGGGTGATGCAATTGGCATTTAATACAAGTTTACAAGATTAGAATATATGTTGTATAGTGTAGACTGACCATATTATTAGTATAAAACAAAAAAATAGATAATAATTTTTAAAAATGACTTGAGAGTTATGTTGAGACACAGTTTTTTAATGAATATATATATATAGTTTCATGATATCCACAAGAGTATCTTATCATTGCACCTTGATTTTGATATATCTAATTTCAATGTCTTTAGTGGCAATCTTCTTTGAGAGATTTTATAAATCATGGCATCTTAGGGTTAGTACAACAACATGATCCTTCATTTCCATTACAATGTTGTCAATACACAATGAATCACTGGAATATAAAACATATAGCCATTTTTGTCCTGCAGGTAATCCAGATTCACAGTAACTATCATTTTTCAACAAAACTAGGTGATGTTGTGTTGAAGCTCCCGGTATTACATGGAAGAAAATTACCCCAAGGATGACCCTCGGATGAACCACAGGCATAAGTCCAGATACGTTTAAAAAGATTACTACCATAAGTAATAGTAACACTATCAACATACGTGTTTACAATTCTCAATGTCTGATCTGGCATTGCTATCAAACAGCAGGAGGAACCCCATCTGGTGACCTGTACTGATAACCTCTTATTTGACCACGAACTTCTCTGTAATAATTTCTTCCAGAGGAAAAGATCATAGATCCAAATGTTCCTGATTAGAAAGACCACAAACTCCATGATTTATGTTGTTAAATTGTCATAGTGTTAGTCCAGAAGACAGGTAGAAAGGGTTCACTCATATTGAGATAGCCTACTCTCATCCAGCCTCCCTTCACAGTTACTACCCACAATATGACCTTGAATTCATTTGCGTTTCTTTCGACAAAAATATATGGATTTATCTAATTAACCAATTTTAAATAAAATTAAAACTTATCAAATTACATTTTCCTCATTCTCTGTACATTGCTACAATCATGACATACTGTTATTAGCTTTATCTTATTACCACACTTTACAAAGCAACATTGCATGCCTACACAGTAATTACCTTAATTCCTTTTCAAATACTTTTTGTGTTTGCACTACATAAGAAAGAGTATGTACACTTAGAATATCAAATGGAACATGATTTTTTACTTTATTACATCAAATATTTGCTACATAGATGCAACTTGTATAACCATAAACCAATGTTTCAGATAGCATAACTGGACATACTCTCTTGACGAAAATCTTCACATCAAATATTGAGTTATCATTTAATTCACAGTCACAGAACAGATTTGTTCTTTGCACCAAAAACGTTCACAGCAGATTATACATGTACATGCAGCCTGTATAACCATATAGTGGTTAAATGAACCGTTAATTTAACAGTAATATATATAAAAAGTTCCTTTTGTAGTACAAATTTTGTTTTAAATATAATAGGACATACATACATACTACAAAATTTGACCTTTTTTAGATTTATTTAAGTACATAAACAATGTAGTTCCATAATAAATTTCTAATCAAAACAGTTTATGTTGTAATACTTTTAAAATGTATTTTTGGAGATTGATGGACCAAGAATCAGTTTTACAAAAGCTATAACTGTAGTAGTTGATCAAATTTCACTCAATCAAAGATATAAAATACATGCTAATATTAAGAGTGTATTTATTATAAGTATCAACATCATCCTACATGCATTGTTGTGAGACAATACAAAATATCAGCTAATTATGCTATTAAAAAATTGATAATGGCAAAAAGTCTCTTACAGACAATAATCAGCACAATAGTCTTGTACAGTTAACAAATAGTCTTGTACAGTTAACGAATATAAAGATCAATGACTTCCAAAGGAGTATCTTCATCCCCAGAGTGTTTCACTACCACACATTCTTAGTTTCAATATCTTCAGAGATGGTTTCATTGGGTGTTTGTCATAAACCATGGCATATTAGGGTTAGTACAACAAGGCTCTTCTTCTCCTTCACATCCTTGACCATCCCACAAGGGATCATTGGGATATAAGACTGACTTGTATGGTAATCCTGGAGATAATGCAGACTCACAATAATAATTGCTACCTACAAAGCTAGGTACAGTTGTTCCTGTACTGTTAATATTGCATGGACAATTATACCGTCCAGCACATCAATAATAATTTCATCTTTCTCTCTTGCACCACATGCATAAGTCCAGATATGTTTACGAGGACTACTGCCATAAGTAATAGTAACACCATCACCACGTATGTGTTACAGTTCCCAATGTTTGGATTGACATTACTACCATGCAAAGGTGGAAACCCATCAGGTGCACCAAACTGATAAGCCTTTATCTGACCACAGACTTTACTATAATAATATCCATGAGCTGAATAAACTATAGATGAAGAAGTAGGTCGACCACAAAGTCCATGACCTATGTTGTTAAAATTGTCGTAATGTCATTCCAGGAGGACATGTAGCACCAGGATCACTCATGTTGAGGTAGCCCACTCTCATCCAGCCTCCTTTACCATCACAATTACTACCCTCCATATCACAATAGACAGATATAGAGAGAGCCATTAGGAGCTCGTAGTGTGTAATAGCTGATTGAACAAGATTATTTTTCTGTTTGAGTATCAAGACATGTAGTTGGATATAGAGTTAATGAACTTGGAGATTTCTTCTAATTGTCCATCAAATTTCTACCAAGATCAGTAATGCTTTCCACATTCATAAGACTTTTCAACACAATGTCGTGATGAATAGAAGTTTGTAAACGATTCACTTTGGCATAATTCTTTCCATCACAGACAGTACAACTCTCAATTGGAGGGACAAACATTGGAGAGCACACTCAAAGACTCGGAAAGTCTCTGAGTACATTGAAAGTTACTTTGATAAACCTTAACTGGTACATCTGTAATGGCGGTATTTGAAGTGGATTGCTTTATGACATTCATCTCCATAACACCAAGAAATGAGAGCTCCAAAATACTAAGAAAACACTTAACAAGGAGGGACTTCATTGTTAACAGAATGATGTCGAGTGACTTACAATATATAATATTTGGTACGCGACCGTCGTCCGGCAATATAGTATACGGATCGAACGGTGAAAAATGTTGCTTTTTGCCAGCTGCTTCATCCTCGTAGAGTGTCGTTTTTAATTAAAATATGTTGTACTATTACGATTATTAGGTATTCGTAATAGTTAAAGGTTTTTTATTGTACTTTAAAAAAAATAATAATATAGAAAAGATTTTTGTTAATTAGCTACACCTGTACAAATTGATTGGGTGTTATTTAACAATATTTGGTTATATAGGTTTCCAATTAACACTTATCTTTGGTTAAAAAGTCAATCATAATGCGGTTTTTGAATTACCTATTGTAGTGCTGTTTATTAACACATAAACAGCAATTGTAACTGAGTCACCAAAATAGACTAAATGTGTTATGTTTAGTTTAATTTATGTTATATGCAACTTTACAACGGGGACAAATAGGGCTGGGATAGGAGGAAAGAATAAAAGGGTGTGGGGGACGGAGAGGGTGGGGGGTGATCCACAAAAAAAAAAAAAAAAAAAAAAAAAGGGGGGGAAAAAAAAAAAAGGGGGGGGGGGGAAAAAAAAAACAAGGGGGAGGAGAGGGGAGGAGAGAAAAAAAAAAAAAAAAAAAAGGGGGGGGGAATAGGCAATGGGGGGTAGGTGGGAGAAGCTGGGGGACGAACAATGTAGGAAGAAAAAAAAAAAAGCTCGTAGGTGGATGTTGAGGGAAGTGGCACGTGGGGGGTCGGGATTGGGAAGTGGTGCGTGGGTGACGGGGGGCGGGGGTAAAGAAACAATGGGGCGGTGGAATGGAGGGATACAACGGTGGGGGGGTGCTAGGACCCTCATTCCTGCCGTGCGCGTTGTGAGGTGTTGGAAGGGGGATTTCGGGGAAGGGTGCAAAAAAAAAAAGGAGGAAGGATCCGGAAGGAGCAACGGGAAGAGGGCGGGGCGATAGAGATAGAAGAAAATAAGGCAGCTTTCTAAGGGGGGAGGGGGGGGGAGAGGGGCACCAGCAAAAAAAGAATAAAGAAGCAATAACAAATCAATTGGGAGACAAATAGGAAGTCCTGCCAACGATAGAGGGCTGGTTGGGAAATACGGGGGAGTAGATGACTGAGGGAGTGGGGGGTAGGCTGGTGGCTGGTATCCATCTTAGGGGTAGGGGACACAGAAAAAAATAGACGGCGGGGCTCCATTAAACGGAAAACCAGAACAAACAAGAAGGAAAAACAACAATGTACGATAAGGTAGCAAAAAAAAGCGAAAAAAAAAATGGACGGGAGGTCTCCAAAAAACAAAAGTCAGAAAATCGAAATTGTTAGTTGGGGCCCTTCCCTTTTGGACCACAATAACATAGGCGAAAGGCGGCGGGTTATGAAGGGACCTTGGGTATTATTAAGGTCAACCAGTAAATTTCTTATGGGTTTACCCCTAATCGAGCATGGAGCCAAACCTGCGATAAGCAATTAAGGGATGTGGTTCAAGGATGTATTTGTGGCTACTGCCGTCAATTAACTTCCACACACAAACATAAATTATAAAAACATACTATTGCCAAATATTAGAACTGGGGTTTTCGAAAGGGCTTTTTTTTAACCCACGGCATTTTTATGGTGCTATTCCCCACTTAGGCTGGAGCAAAACATGTGAAGTATAAAAGGATGAAGACCAAGAAAAGCATACTAAAATATCATCAGTTCCACAAGTGATGCTGTATTCATTCAAATGAATGCAGGTTATTCTTTTTTCCTGTGGCTTATAGGCAATATACTGAACCGAATACGTAACAAGTAATCCTGGTTGCTTAAAATATTAAAATTACTACTAACAAGTGAGGTAATATTCAAAGCATATTTCAGAGCATATAGGATTTGACTATAAAACTTGCAGATAAAAAAATATTAATCAAATAATAATTAGATATTGATTGGCAATAATCCTACTCATGTTCATCTCTAATGAGCCCTTTGATTATGTAAACATATAGAAGACAAGTGATGTGGGTTTTTAAGGTTTGACTTTGTTATTTCTGGTATTCAGTATTGCACGAAATATCTGAAGAGAAGATTACTTTCATGCTTAGCTCTGTCAACCAACTATATATATTCATATGATACCTTATATTCAATGTTTTCTAGTTGTGATATTGTAATGCCCCAATACAGGATATCCATATGCGATTTAGAATTATTAAACCAAATTAAAAAAATTAAAACTTATCAAATTAACGGCTATTCCTCCTTCTGGCTTGTTCCTTACTACAATCATGAAAACTACTGTTCTAAGCCTTTCTTAGTTATCAAATTCTGCAAAGCAACAGTGCCTACACAGGAAATTGTCTAAAATTGCTTTTTTTTCAAAACATTTCTTGGGGTTACCATACATACGCGGGAAGAGGCAGAGAGAGAGAATGTACACTGTTGATAATCAAAACGGATTTTCACTGTGTTTACATCAAAAATTGCTACGGTACCGATGTAAAAGTATAACATATAAACCATTATCCCATATGGCATTCTGGAAGAGCTCCTCAAGTGATAATATTCACACAATAAAGTTTGATCTTGATACTTAAGGGGGTTAGTCTCCATGATGATGACTATCAATTACTTAAATCAAGTTGTTGGTTTTTAAAGGCAGATTTCTTATTTAATGTATTTAATATATTATTTACTAGTATTATTAATTATTATTGTGGGTTATAATTACATATTGTTGTTAGTTGTACTTAAGCTACGGATATTAAATAAAAGGGTTGTAGACAATAAATGAGAGTAGAACGAAATAGGAGTAACCAATCATTAAAATGATAACCTATGAAGTAAAAAGTAACGTAGTAACGTCTGGAACTAATGACAAGTTATTTACACATTAATAACAACATGTTTGTCTTATCAGAGGAAAATAGATGGAATATACGCTCATGCGTATTGGTAAGATTTACTTCATATTCTTGTATTAATCCCTAATTAAAGTAGGAAACAATCACTACTTTTTGGGTTTTAACATATAGTTTGGACCAGATTGACTAGAGGAGAGATTAATGGGATGAAATTGATTATGTGTATCATAATAAATTCTCTCATAGATCAATTTCATCTCAAATGTAAAATTTTAAAGACTACGGTTAAAACTGAAAACTCCAACAGTTTTCAAAAGAAACTACTGTAGTCATGTTCGTCCAGTTTTTAGGACAACCTCCCTCAAAATGTCATGGTGTCCCAGTGTAACATTAACTATTAACTTCGGGAGTGTACTTCGGCTAACATACACAACAGCATGCTCTTTTTGGTTAGGGCTGTCAGGCTTTGTACTATCATTAAGGGAGGTGAAATTAGAGACATGTACAGGAGAGGCTTGTAGATTTTAGCCAATAAAGTTCCAGAGATTATACTAACGATATATAAACTCTAATAGAAAAGAATGTTTATTAAGTTTTTATGTTCTATCGTTACATTTTATAAGTAATAATTAAAACATGTAAAGTATCAATAGATCTAAAGGAATGTATCTTCAGCATTTGGTTTTCATCACCACCAACCGCTCACTTCAATATCTTCAGTTGTAGTATCCTTAAGGATTCTTTATAAAACCATGGAAATCTTAGGATTAGTACAACAGGTAGTTCATTTCCATTAAATTGTTACTCATCTCATAATGGAATCATCAGAATCTAATAATTTAAAATCATGTGGTGTAAAGGCCCTTGAAATACTATTTAAACCCAAGATTTCACAGTCAGTACGCGCTAACCTACAAAACTTGGTACACTTGTTCCCACACTTTCACTTATTACCATGGACAATACAGCATTTCGATAAGGCATTATTGGAAAACCTACTTCCGCTTGCCCACAACCAAAATACCCTATATGATTTTTACGGGATTACTGCCATAATAACAGTTAAACCATCAAGACATATGTGTACCAATTCTCAATGTTGGGAACCGGAAGGTTCTGTGAATTACATGTCAATGGGGGAATCCTTTGGTCTACGCAAATTGAGTACCTCTTATTTGACCAGCGGACCTTGATGTAATGAACTCCATGAGCAGGAGGAAACTAACACGATGAAGACATAGGTATACCCAAACAACCATGGTCGTATGGTTTGAAAATTGTCGTAAGTGTGCTAGTCCAGGAAGGACCGGGTAGCACCGGGTTCACTCAGGTTGAGATAGAAGGCCCTACTCTCATTCCAGCCTTCTCACCATCACAGTTATACCCTCCATATTCAACGAATAGACCGAGATAAGAGAATCCATTGGGGGATGGCGATTTTGGGTAGGTAGCCTGGGATTTGGCTGACAAGCATTTTGTTTTGAAGAGTTCAAAACCAATTTAAAGGAAACTTTTGACAGGGGATGGGAGGTGGTTGGGACAGAGAAATATGGGGTCTTACGAAACATTGCTGTTCTCTTGTCCTTGAAATTCTTTCCACTGTTATTAGGGAAACAACAATATTTGTTCATAGACGAGGGGCGAGGACGTGGAGGTTTAGTAGACCAGAAGTCAGTCACAATACAAGCAGATGACCCCTTTACTCTACCGACAGCTACTTGGATGAGCCAAAAAAGGAGAACATAAGTGTTTTCTTTTTTATGCAGAGTTCAAAAGATCTACTTCTCACAGAATGTTACTACCCATTTTAAATTGTTTGATATAAGTTTTCAAAGTTGGGTTATACTTATTGATTGTTGATTCTACCATTTAATTGTAAGATCAGAACAAAGTCAATAGCTCGTTAAATACTATCATAGGTACACAGATTTTTAGGAAATAATTTATGATTAAATAATGGATTGTTGTCCATTAATAGATTAATGTTGTTTCAAATTGTTGTATTTAAACAAAAATGGTTGCCAGATATAATGTTTTTTTACATCACTATACATAGTAAATGCCTAAAATTGATTCTTATCCTTAATTAAAGGACAACAAATTGACAATAACAATAATCTAGAAAATTACTAAATTTTTTGACAATATAAACATGTCTGTACCCTTATTTTTTTATGTAGTTTTAGATAGAATATTACTAATATTTTGAACGTCTAAAATAAAGTGTACCCCAATCTCTAATTAAGTATAGTATAAGCATGTTTGAATTGTTAAGAGAAAGTGTCGGTTTTCCTTTTTTTCACTATCTTGTTATATATTCTATCTCCAATAAGACATTATATTTGCTTTTTATTCGGAAGATGTCTACTAGGTCTAGGACTCTGTTTTTTGTTTGTCATGTATACTGAGTGTGATAAAAACTAATATTATTTATGCATGAAGAGTCGGTAGACTCAAAAAAGAGGGAAGGAGCATGCCACACGTACTTGGAAATTGAGGCTTTAGCCCTATCTGCATCTATAGGTGATCATTATTGGGTTCCCTATCTGGGAAAGAAAAATCAAAAGCAGAATTTTGATTCCTTTAGGTTGGTATTAAACTGATATATTAAAAAACAATTGTGATTACACATACAAGGTTTGTTTTACCAATTATATTGTTTGTAGATTTAAATTGAAAAATACTATATGTATAGGTTTGTCACCCAAGTTTAAGAGAAAACACACACACACACACACACCCACACAGCACACATATATAAGTCCCAAAATGCTAATTAGGTGTTTGGGACATTGGTTAAAAAAACATAATTATGTTGATTAAATGTTTCAGTGTTAGTCCTGACCAATAGATAGATATAAGAGAACCATTAGGAGCCGCATAGTGTTGAAATAGACTGATTAAGCAACGCATTATTTTGTTGTTTGATATCAAGGACATATGAGTAAATGAGATTTGGAAGATTGTTTCACCACTAGCAGTATCATAATTAAAACTATTAATAAAAAGTTGATGGAATCCGTATATGTATTATGTTTGGACTGACCTGAAAATACCTATCAAAGGTGTGTTATGACAATGTCAACATTGTATCGAATTAAATAGTTATAAAATTGTAACTTTGCAGTGTAAAATAAATTGGCAGATCTAGTTCCTAATTACATGCATTTAAAAAATAGCGACGCTGAGTGATTATTAATCTTGCAATACGCAAATCTTAATATTGTTTATCAAACACAAAACCCCAATCGAAATTGCAAAATTATGTGTTGTAATGAAATATCTAATATTTATACAGGATATTAAAGACATACAATTCTACACCAACTTACCCAAAAATGATATTAATCAATCACTTTTTAAGCTGCAGCAATATATTCTACGGTAGCTATATATATTGAGTTAAAAATGGCACACAAACTAAAGAAGATAAAAATCCTAGATCTTTTAGTAGCCTATAGTTGATTTTTTATAAAAGCATTTACTATTGAATGTGCCAGAAAAAATCAAAAAAAATAATTCTAAGTGTGGTATAATAAAAAAAAACATTAATTACCAAGTTATTTATACTATCTAGCCTTACTCCTTCTAAAAGGCTCACTGAAATAACACAGTTTAACCAATGTAAATTTCAATTAATATCCACGAGAGATATCTTCAACGGAATAACCTCTGATTGTGCACACCTTATTCAAAATATCTTAAGTGGTAGTCTCATTTCGAGTCTACATAACCTGGCATATTAGGGTTGTAAAACATGGTCCTTCAGAATTTCCTTACATTGTGTCCATCCACAATGTATCAATGGGATATAGAAACATTTTGCCAATTTTGTTCCTGCAGGTCAATCCAGATTCACAATAGTGATCATTCCCACAAAACCAGGTTACGGGTTTGTTCCATGTACTCACATTATTACATGGACATAAACAATAACCGAGATATAACTCTCCCTTATCACCACAAGCATACAGTCCAGATATGCTTTTACGAGGATTACTACCAATAAGTAATAGTAACACCAATTCAACTATGTTTTACAGTTTCTCAATGTTTGGGACTGGCCTTACTGTATTATACCAAAGGTGGGAAATCCATCTGGTGAAGTTAAACTGGTGTACCTCTTATTTGGACCACAGCACTTTTGGGATTCTGATTGCATGTGATGAAAGAAGAAAAGTTGTTTGCATGTGTTGATCGCATTAGAAAGACCACATAACACCCTGACATCTATGTTGCTATATAGTTTTAAGTTTAGCCAAGGAGGACAAGTAGCACCAGGTTTCACTAACATAAGTTGGAGGTAACCCCCCCGCTCATCCAACCCTCCCTCACCATCACAGTTACTGCCCTCAATATCACAGTAGACTGATATAAAAGAACCCTTAGGAGATAGTATTGTAGAATAACCTGACGGAGCCACAACATTTATATTTAATATTTGAGAACAATTTAGCCAATGAAGGCCATTAAAATTAATATACAAGCGCTACCAGTACCTAGGCTATGGATCCCTTGCTAGGTATCATGTATGCGATGGCAGGCATGATTGCTTTGATACTTGAGACATATACCATCTATACTACAGTAGATTGATATAAGAGTACCATTGGAACTGCGATTATATAAGATCCCTGATGGGTAGGAAGTTATTCTGCAAAGAGTTTGAACAATTCAGAGAAACCATTGGCAAGAGGCTGGGAGTTGTAGGGGACAGAGATATGTTGTAATCTTGTTTTAGTAATCCAGCTAATTAAACTAGAATCAATCATACTTTGGGTTATAGCTATGTGTGACCAGATTTGTGATAAAAAAGGTTAAAAAAAAATACTAAAAACACTTTTTGTATGTAATAGAGTAGTGTATGCATATATAACTGTTACAACTGTAGGTACACATACAACTGTTTTTTTGAGATGTTTGAACAGTTGGTTTTTGACAAATCAGGTTACCAATATTTTGACAAGTCAGGTCACAAATGTTTTGACAGAATGGTCACTTTTTGAAATCAGGTCACATATGGATTTGAATAAGTGTATTATCGAACACATGAAAAAATAGCATTGGAGATGGACATAATACTATTTGAATGAATTATATATTAATTTATTTACTAAATAACTAGATTAAAGTTAGAAGGTCAGTTACTTGTTTATTTCAGCCTGTACTAATTCAAATTACACATACCTAAATGCAACAAAATACATGTAGCCCGCAGAGATAGAGAGAGATTAATGGATGAGAATAGATGGATGTGTATATCAAGAAATTCTCTCATAGATCAATTATACCCTCAATATAAATTTTAAAAATAGAGTTAAACTGAAGCTACCACAGTTTTCAAAAGAAACTACTGTAGTCCATTTTGGTCCAATGTTTAGGACACTCCCTCAAAATGTCCCCATGGTGTCCCTAGTGTACATTAACTATGACTTAGGAGTGACTTCAGGCGAACAGTAAACAACAGCCAGTGCTCTTTTGTTAAGGGCTGTCAGGCTTGTTACTATAATTATAGGGATTGAAAGTAGTAACATGTACAGGAGAGACTCGTTATTTGCACCAATAAAGTTCATAGCAGATTATACTAAGAATATAACTCTAATAGAAAATGTTTATTAAAAGTTTTATGTCTATCGTTACAATTATATAAGTAACTAATTAACAAATGTAAAGTTCAATCATATCTAAAATGAGTATTTCATCATTTAGTTTCATCACCACAAACCTCACTTCAATATCTTCAGTAGTAATATCATTAAGACGTCTTATAAACCATGGCATCTTAGGGATTAGTACAACATGGTACTCATTTCCATTACATGTGTACCATCCATAATGGATCATCAGAATATAATTTAAAATCAGTTGGTAATCCCTCTAATATAGGTACACCAGCATTCACTGTAGTATCACTACATACAAAACTTGGTACACTTGTCCCACACTATTCATTATTACATGGACAATACACATTTCTATAAGGCATTGAAACACCATCTTCGCTTGACCACAAGCAAAAGTCCAGATATGTTTACGAGGATACTGCCATAAGTAATAGTAACACACATCACAATTATGTGTTACAATTCTCAATGTTGGGAAAAACAGGAGGTTCTGAATTAAATTCAATGGTGGGAATCCATTTGGTCTACAAAAGTGATAGCCTCTTATTTGACCACAGACCTTGTTATAATGAACTCCATGAGCAGAGTAAAACTACAGAGAAGGGACATAGGTCCTACCACATACAACCTGGTCATGGTTGTTAAATTGTCGTAATGTTAGTCCAGGAGGACAGGTAGCACCAGGTTCACTCCATGTTGAGATAGCCTACTTCATCCAGCTCCCTCACCATCACAGTTTACTACCCTCCATATCACAATAGGCAGATAATAAGAGAGCCCATTAGGAGATAGTATTTTGTAATACCTGATTTGGCTGAAGCATTTGGTTTTGAAGAGTTCTGAACAATTTAAAGGAAACTTTGACAGAAGGGAGGAAGTGGTTGGGACAGAGAATAATTCTTACAAAACATGGCTTTCTCCTGTCTGGAACTTCTTTCCACTGTTACTAGGAATACAACAATATTGTTCATAGAGTGGAGAGGACGTGGAGTTAGTAGACCAGAACAGCAGTCCATACAAGCAGATGACCCTTTACTCATACCGACAGCTACTTTGTAGCCCCAAAAGAAGAGAATCATAATGTTTTTCATTTTTATGCAGAGTTCACAAGATCTACTTTCTCACAGATGTTACTAGCAATTTTAACTGGTTGATATAAGTTGTTCAAAGTTGGTTATACTTATTGATTGTTGATTCTACATTTAATTGTAAGATCAGAACAAAGTCATATTATGTTATAAATACTATCATATGTACACAGATTTTATGGACATAATTTAGATTAACTAATGGATTGTTGTCATTACTAGATTAATGTTTTTCAAATTGTTGTCTTTAACAAAACATGTTTTGTCCAGACATAATGTGTTTTACATCACTACATAGTAAATGCCTAATAATTGATTCTTATACATTAATTTAAAACAACAAATTGAAATAACAATTAATCTAGAAATGAAACTACAATTCTTTTGCAATATAAAACATGTATGTATACTTCTTATTGCTTATGAGTATGTATATATGACTATATTCTGAAAACTTATAATAAAGTGCACAATATATAATTAATATAGTACTAAGCAATGTTTGATTTGTACAGAGAAAGTGCTGGTCACTATCTTGTCTCTTATTCTATCTCCATAAGACATTCTATTTTGCTTTTATTCTGAAGAGTGTATACTAGTCTAGGACTCTGTTTGTGTTTGTCATGTCTGCTGCTGTTTGATAAAACTAATATTATTCATGCAGTATACTTTGTTGCATGAAGAGTCTGTAGCTTCAAAAAAAACGAGGAGGAGCATGCAAACGTTACTTGAAATTGAGGCTATAGCCTATTGCAATCTATGCTGATCATTATTGTGTTACCTATCTGGAAAGACACCAATCAAAAAGCAGAAGAATTTTTGATTCCCGAAGGTTGGTATTGAACTGATATTAAAGACATTTGTGATTACACAAATACAAGGTTTGTTTTACCAATTATATTGTTGTTTGTAGATTTAAATGAAAATATATATTGTATAGGTTGTACACCAAGTTAAGAGAAACACACACACACACACATATATATAAGTCCCAAATGCTAATTAGGTGTTTTAGGATATGATAAAAAAAAAATAATCTATGTTGTTAAAACTGTTGCAGTGTTTAGTCCATGACAATAGACAGATATAGAGAACATTAGGAGCTCATAGTGTGAAATAGACTGATTGCGCAACATTACTCTCGTTGTTGATATCTCAGACATATGATTGAGTAAATGAGCTTTGAAGATTGTTTCAACCCATAGCAGTATCAATAATTAAAACTATTAATAAAAGTCTGATGGAATCAGTATATGTATTACATTTTTCAATGTTTGGATTGACATGCATAAATACCATTCAAAAGGTGGTGTTATGACAATGTCAACCATTGTACCGAATTAATATAGTTATAAAATGGTAACTTTGATGTAAAATAAATAGCAGATCTAGTTTTCTAATTACATGTATTAAACAAATACAGCAGCTGAGCTGATTATTAATATTTGCAATATGCAATGTTCATATTGGTTTATCAACACGCACACAATAGAAATTCAAAATTATTCTTGTCAATGAAATCTAATATTTATACAGGGTACTAAGACATATATTACAACAAGTTACCAAAATGATATAATCAATCACATTTAAGCTGCAGCAATATATTCTACTATAGCATATATTATTGAGTTTAAAAAATACCACAAAACTAAAGTAGATGAAAACATCCTAGGTCTTTTAGTAGCTATAGTTGACTGTAAGCAAATTTGATGCATTACTATTGACAGTTGCCAAAAATCAAAAAAAATATTCTAAGTGTGTATAATGAAAACAAACATTAATTACAAGTTATGTATACTATCTCAGCCTTCTACTGCTAACAGGCTCACTGAAATAACACAGTTAACAATGTAAATTTCAATAATATCAGAGGAGTATCTTCATCGGAATAACCTTGATTTGTGCACACCCTTAATTCAATATCTTCAGTGGTAGTCTCATTGAGAGTCTTCATAACCATGGCATCTTAGAGTTACTACAACATGGTCCCTTCATTTCCATTACATTGTTGTCCATCCCACAATGTATCATTAGAATATAAGACTTGGTTGCCACCAATGTCCTGCAGGTAATCCAGATTCACAGTAATTATCACTACCAACAAAACTAGGTGATGTTGTTGCTGAAACTCCAGTATTACATGGACATAAAAGATCACCCCCAATGATGACCCTCACTCAAAACCACCAGCATATTCCAGCATATGTTTACGAGGATTACTACCATAAGTAATAGTAACACCATCAACATATGTGTTACAATTATCAATGTTTGGACACCAGTATCCACTATACAAGGGTGGAAATCCATCTGGTGACCTTAACTGATAACCTCTTATTTTGACCACAGATCTTGTATATTGGATTGCATGTGATGAAAGAAAGTTGTTGCATGTGTTGATCCATTAGAAAGACCACATACACCATGATCTATGTTGCTATATAGTTGTAATGTTAGCCCAGGAGGACAAGTAGCACCAGGTTCACTCTGTTGAGGTAGCCCACCCTCATCCAAACTCCCTCACATCACAGTTACTGCCCTCCATATCACAGTAGACTGATATAAAAGAACCATTAGGAGCTAGTATTGTATAATAACCTGACGGAGCTACAACATTTATATTTAATATTTGAGAACAATTAGCCAAATGAAGGCCATTAATATAATCTACAAGGCTACAGTACACTGAGGCTATGGATCCATTGCTATGGATCATGTAATAGCCCGATTGAGCAGAATTATTTTTCTTTGAATACTTGAGAACAATTATATCCATCTATACTACAGTACATTGATATAAGAGAACCATTGGAACTGCAGTTTATTCTGCATTATAGTAATATCCTGATGGAGCTGAAGTGTATTCTGCAAAGAGCGTGGAGTTATTTGAACAATCTCAGAGAAAACCTTGGCAAGAGGCTGGGAGTTGTATGGGGCAAATAAAACCGCAGAGAATAAATGTTTGTAATCTTGTTTTTCTTTTAACTTAAACTTCAATTTTAACCATACATATAACAAGACATATATATATTATCGACTAATGGGCCGGACAGTTTTTCACTAAATATATATATAGGTCATATTATACATCATTCTAACTCGGAGCTATAGCCACGATTATAGTTAATGAGTTTGTTAATGGTTAATAGTTGTTATTTAAAAAATGGCCTTAAAGGTTGATGAGGTCTTGATAACAGAAAAGTATAGATCAAATACAAACCAAAATACTGAAGTTTCTCTGTTATTACGTTGGAGGATACACAATAATTGTATATCATTGATAAATGTATACCACTGACAATAAATATTGCTTAAATGACTCAATCATAGTTGGTTTATTTGTTAGCATATTATTCATACCTATTTTTCATGTATCCATCTATCCACGAAACTCCATGTCTCACTCAAAGATAGTTATGTTTTTAAAAGGACATTCTTATAATCAAATATTTATTGTCATTTTACTTGCTGAGTATGTTGCTACTAAAAGTATAGATAATTAATAAAAATGTTTCTATAACAGCTATAGCTATAAGGTAATTGTTATTTTAATAAACCATAGAGTAATAATTTTATTATTCATTGCTGTAGAACTGATGAACACAGTCAATAAAAGTCTTGAGATGTTCAGGATTGTATATCTGGATAAATTCAATGAACCAAGATTTGCAATGTGTCTCTGTCTGCAAACGTATCTATCATTGCTCTTATACTCATAGCAATGTCATTCTAAATAAAGTAAAACAATATTGCTAATTGGACATAAAGGAGATAATAGTCATTGATTTAATAAGTGGTAAACGTGATATGTAGTCTTCAATAAAAGATATTGCATATATTTTACCTACCTTATATTACAGGCATATAATGTGGCAAGGATCAAGGTTACCTTGTAGTGTGATGCAACTGCCTACTATCTCTCTAATTAATGACAAAACATAGTTAAAAAATTAGATTATATACCTTCCAAAGACATGTAAAAGAAAACACTTTGATTTCTAAACAAAGGTAGTAGAAGTTATTAAGAGTGTTTGAATTAAGTAGGCTTATAGAAGTGATTACAAAAGGTTATATAACAAGTTGTGAAATCAGATGAATACTTCATCTGATCATAGTTTGTCAGGCTAGCCTCAGCTAGTTTTTTAATTTGAAGATCAGTAAGTATAGCAAAGGTTTTCAAAATCCATGTACTTTGGGGCATATTAAACATATTAAAAGATCTTAAGAATATACCCATAAATATAACCATTGTTTGTAAAGTGTATTACTTTCAAAACTATACATTCGTTTCATTACCTAGCTTTCTCAGGATCACATGTCCATCTAAGCCAACCACATCATAGCCAATGTAAGCTAACTGATTAATCATAGTTTGCTCCTTTTCCAACAAAAGATACCAAATATATCTATAATACAATTATGATGATTAAAACCAAAGCAAGGAAATAATTTTACCAATGTACTGCAAAAAATTATAAATGCCTAATAATTGATCTTTCTTAATTAAACACAAAATTGAAATAACAATAATCTAGAAAACTACAATTTTTTGGCAATTAAACATGTATGTAACTTATTGCTTTATGAGTATGTATATGACTATATCTGAATCTTATAATAAAGTGACAATATATAATAATATAGTATAAGCATGTTTGAATTATTACAGAGAAAGTGTGGTCACTATCTGGTTCTATATTCTATCTCCAATAAGACTTCTATTTGTTTTATTCTGAAAGAGTGTATACAGTCTAGGACTCTGTTTTGTTTGTCATGTCTGCTGAGTTGATAAAACTAATATTATTCAGCAATACTGTTTGAAGAGTCTGTAGCTTCAAAAAAAAAGAGGAAGGAGCATGCAACGTACTTGAAATTGAGGCTATAGCCTATTGCATCTATGCTGATCATTATGGGTTACCTTATCTGGAAAGACAAAATCAAAAGCAGAATTTTTGATTCCCGAAGGTTGGTATTGAACTGATATTAAAGACAATGTGATTACACAATACAAGGTTTGTTTTACCAATTATTGTTGGTAGATTTAAATGAAAATAATATATGTATAGTTGTACACCAAGTTAAGAGAAACACCACCAAACACACACATATATATAAGTCCAAATGCTATTAGGTGTTTGGTATGATAAAAAAAAAATAACTATGTTGTTAAATGTTGCAGTTTAGTCATGACAATAGAAGATATAAGAGAACCATTAGGAGCTCATAGTGTGAAATAGATGATTGAGCAACATTACTTGTTGTTTGATATCAAGACATATGAGTAAATGAGCTTTGAAGATTGTTTTCACCATAGCAGTATCAAATTAAAACATTAATAAAAAGTCGATGGATCAGTATATGTTCATTTCAATGTTTGGATTGACATGATAAACCATTCAAAGGTGTGTTATGACAATGTCAACATTGTCCGAATTAATATAGTTATAAAATTGGTAACTTTGATGTAAAATAAATAGCAGATCTAGTTTTCTAATTACATGTTTAAACAAATACAGAGCTGAGTGATTATTAATTTGCAATATGCAATGTTCATATTGTTTATCAAACACGCACACAATAGAAATTCAAAATTATCTTGTCAATGAAATATCTAATATTTATACAGGTTACTAAAACATAATTACAACAAGTTACCAAAATGATATAATCAATCACATTTAAGCTGCAGCAATATATTCTACATAGCTATATTATTGAGTTAAAAAATACCAACAAAACTAAAGAGATGAAAACATCCTAGGTCTTTTAGTAGCTATAGTTGAGTAGCAATTTTATGCATTTACTATTGACATTGCCAAAAATCAAAAAAATATTCTAAGTGGTATAATGAAAAAAACATTAATTACAAGTTATGTATATCCAGCCTTCTATGCTAACAGGCTCACTGAAAAACACAGTTAACAAATGTAATTTCAATAATCAGAGGAGTATCTTCATCGGAATAACCTTGATTTGTGCACACCCTTAATTCAAATATTTCAGTGGTAGTCTCATTGAGAGTCTTCATAAACCATGGCATTTAGAGTTACTACAAATGGTCTTCATTTCCATTACATTGTTGTCCATCCAAATGATATTAGAATATAGACTGGTTGCCACCAATGTCCTGAAGGTAATCCGATTACAGTAATTACACTACCAACAAAACTAGGTGATGTTGTGCCTGAACTCCAGTATTACAGGACATAAAGATACCCCAATGAGACCTCACTCAAACCACCAGATATTCCGATATGTTTACGAGGATTACTACCAATAAGTAATAGTAACACCATTCAAACATATGTGTTACAATTATCAATGTTGGGACCCCAGTATCATACCAAGGTGGAAATCCATTGGTGAACCTTACTGATAACCTCTTAATTGACCACAGATTTGTTATATTGGATTGCATGGAGAAGAAAAGTTGTTGCATGGTTGTCCATTAGAAAGACCACATAACCATGATCTATGTTGCTATATGGTTGTAATGTTAGCCAAGGAGGACAAGTAGCACCAGGTTCATCTGTGAGGTAGCCACCCTCATCCAACCTCCCTACCATACAGGTACTGCCTAATATCACAGTAGACTGATATAAAGAACCATTGGGTAGTATTGTAAATAACCTAGGGCACAACATTTTTTAAATTTGAGAACATTAGAAAAAGGCCTTAAAAATTAAATAA